>NC_054471.1:181217875-181520905 GCF_017639515.1 Carcharodon carcharias
AACTAAGTTGGAGGAAACAGAGTAAAATGACAATCTGTCTAACATAGCAGTAAAACTCGAATTCTAATTAAAAGGATAACAAGTATCTTTAGAAGGTGTATATCTGCAGAATTAAGCATGAAATAAAAGCTTTGATCTTTTCTAATCTTCTGCTTTCAACAGGTTCACTATAATGAAAATTATGAAGGTAGGGAAAGGGGTGTAGCTGTGTAAGCTGCTCCTGGTGCCACTCTGAAGGGTGAGGGTGGGTGAAGTGCTGGTCAGGTGCAGTGCCTCCTGGGCAGTTGGCAAACACTTGTCAAGCAGCGATAGCGCTCTGTGACAGAGGCAGGGCAGCCTCTCAGCCTGGATATGTCTGCAGCTCTTCCACGTAACTGATCAAAGCAGTCACAGCTTGTCCGTTTCACTGAGGCATTCCCTCCCAATGTGCTTGTGCCTTCTCCCCAGGGCTGGGTTGGAGACACAGACTGCGCTGCTGTTAGGGAAGAGAGATTCCACTGGGAAAATGCCTCTCTTTAATGAGTGTAATTGCCTTTCTGCCTCAGCTGCGGGCCTTCCTGGCTTCTCCATGAATCCGCCCAAGGGGGGACGGAAGGAGGCAGAAGCACATTGGGATACCGGCCCAGTGGCAACTTTCCCAGCGCTCCCACCTCCAATCCTGTCTCCAACAGCCTGGGAAAATTCCTCCCCACCATTACTCAAATGCGTTGGCCACATCTGGACATAGAAGATTGGAACCAAAGGTAGCCAATGGAGCTAGTTGGTGGAGGAGTGGTCTTGGAGGAAGTTGGCATAGCCAGTCAGAAGGTTAAGGAGGGATAAAAAAAAAACTGCGTTTATGGTCACATAAGATGCCATTCGTGAAATTGGTCGGGGCTATTTCAGTGCAGTGAAAGCTGGAGCAATGGATCTGGGAGGCAAATTCAAATACCCTGAATGGAAAAGGGTTATAGATGGGATAATAGCTTAGAGGGGATGGAGGAGTCTAGGATGGTTGTTTTACTTGCACTTTAGAAGAATGTATAAGAGTGTTCCACATTGAACCACCAGGGTTTCAGTCAGAAGGTAAATTTTTAAAAAATAAGCGAAATCTGAGGATGGATCACTTGCCCACATTTTCAGCACGGGAATCGGAGGAAAAAAATGAAAAGTAGTTCACACTGCTTCCTCAAATATGTTGTTGAATCATTATTATACCTGCAGGCAACCAGTAAATGAATTGTCAGAAAGGAGCATTTAAAATATTAGCCACTGAAGAAGTCGTCCTTGACTGACATACTTTTAAACATGTCAGTATTAAAATTGTCTGGGCCAGGTTTAACCATCTCCTATCCATTCCCATCCCCCCACTATAATTAAACATGGCTATTACAATTGAAATAGTGTGTCAAATTCAATATGCAGGTTGTTTCTAACACATGCTGTTAATTATCTAAATTTAAAAAGACCTTTTTCAGTCCCTGTCTCAAGTGTGAACATTCATCATAAGAACATAAGAAAATAAGAAATAGGAACAGGAGTAGACCATTCGGCCCCTCGAGCCTGCTCTGCCATTCAATAAGATCATGGCTGATCTCCTTGTGTTTTGATTTCCACATTCCCATCCAATCCCGATAACCTTTGATTCCCTTGCCTAGCAAGAATCTATCTACCTCTGTCTTAAAAATATTCAATGACCCCATCTCTACTGGCTTCTGAGGCAGAGAATTCCAAAGTTGCACATCCCTCTGAGAGAAAAATATTTCTCCTCATCTCTGTCCTAAAAGGGCGACCCTTAATTTTAAAACAGTGCCCCCTAGTTCTGGACTCACCCACAAGAGGAAACATCCTTCCGATCTCCACCTTATCAAGGCCGTTCAGAATCTTATATACTTCAATCAAATCACCCCCCCACTCTTCTAAACTCCAGTGGAAACAAGCCCAGTCTGTCCAACCTATCCTCATAAGACAACCCGCTCATTCCAGATATGAATCTAGTAAACCTCCTTTACTGAACTGCCTCCAATGCATTTACATCCTTACTTAAATAAGGAGACCAAAACTGCTCACAGTATTCGAGGTGCAGTCTCACCAATGCCCTGTATAACTGAAGCATAATATCCTTACTTTTATGTTCAATCCCTCTTAACAATCAAACTGCAAGCTACACAAATGTTTCAAGGTCAGCAATTAGTTCTAAAATTGAACGATAATTCGATAATAATTGCTAAAATTGGATGAATTCTAATCCATAAATGAAGTTGTTTTTCAGACAAAGGTGTTAAGGACCTGAGAAAAAAAATTCACAGTGTGGCTGAATTCCAGGTTCACTTTACACAGCATCAAAAAATGAGCATTTTTATCTAATCAGAATTCTCCTGTGTGAGGTAAAGATATTGCATCTTGCCCACATATGCATAGGTTAACACTACTGCTGATGCAGGACTTAAGGTCCTGTTGCTGTGCAATTTTACATATACTTTGGAGTCTAGATATATAATAATACTGAAAGATTTGGGAATTGGGTAAAGCATTGGGTTTGAATGCTGGACAACCCAAACAGATGAAAGTCTCCTTTGCCTTGATGTCATCAAGGTTGCACATTAAATGAGTTTAGACAGTTCCTAGTGGGCATGGACCCACAGCACAAAACTGCCTTTTTAAGTAAAGAGCTGTTGCAGCATGGATTGTTGGCCTTATTGAATAGCTCAGGCAGAGGGCATTGCATCTTTTAAGGTAAATGAGGATAAATACTAGGAGCAGAGAGATATACAGCACTATGGAGGGTCAACAGGACCATGGAGTTGGTTTTAGATTGCTCTGGCACAGTTCTAGCACAGATATGATGGGCCAAATCTTCCCATCCCGCCTGCAGCGGGTTTTGTGGCAGGCTGGTGCAGAGAATCCAGCAGCAGGCAAAAAGTAGCAAATCCGTTGTCATGGAGACAGCTTGCAATTCGCCCAATGGTGGGTTTATGGCAGTTTGTTTATCCCGCCGACTAGCGGCGTGAATGCTATTTGTATTCATTAACATGTCATGAATGCTCATTAAAACAGCTGTTCACCAGAACCTTGTCAGGCCTTCCAATCTTGCATCAGGCCAGTGGGAAATTATGTCGGCCTCAAACCCATTTGAAAAGGGGGTGTCGTGCACAAGCTGAACCTCAGCTCGCTGGTAACTTCGAGGTGAGTGGAACATACATAGCCTACCTGCCATAGCGCTGTGCTGGTCTTGTTGCGATTGATGCCACTCCTCCTGCTCCTTGCCTACATTGTCCTGAGGAACACCACTGTACTGTGGTACTCATGCAGGCCTCAACTTTCAGAAACTAGCACTTCAACCAGGGGTGTCCTCTGAGGTGAGGGTGGAGTTGGTGAACACGAGGTGGGCATCGGGGAGGGAAGGCTATGGAATGGGAGTGAGGGGGGAAGGGTGAACACGAGGCAGGAAGGGAGCCTTTATGAAGTCATCCTCTAGCCTCTTGTTGCTGCAGCAGTGAGTAGGAGTCTGCTTAGAAAGAAAGGAGGAAGACCTCCTTGCGATGAAAGCCACTGAAAGCCGATGACTTCATTAGCACTGTTAAAGGGCTACTCAGAACTCAGTGGCTTCACATCACAGTTGCTGCATCTCAAGAGTAACACATAGGAATGTAGAATTTGGGAATGCAGGCAATAGTGAAGGAGGCACAGCTGTATCATACATGGCATTCCATCAATGGAGGCCTGTCATGTGTTCACTCCTAATGGGCCGAAGGGCATCCACTCATTGACCATGAGCAACTGATTGGTCATTAATATGCCACATCAGAGATAGGAGCACAGAGCTAGGTTTGGTCGCTCATCTCATTGAAACTTTAGCATCCCATGCAGGGCTCAAATGTTACATATCAGTGATGCCATCTTGGTCACCTCAATGTGTGTGTTAGTGTCTCAGGGACAAGGTGGCATCAGCCTCCATGCAAGTAGGTCAGGAAAAACCATGGACCCTTACAGTCTCCAAACGTGTCATCTTCTGAGCTTCGCTTTCTTGCCCCTTGAATCATTAATGTCTTCAATGTTTCCTTTCAGAAAGAAGGCAAAAGCAGATATGGATCCAGGGCTCAATGCTGCCTTTCTCAGGGCCCTAATGCAATGGAAGAGGCGACAGAGGGAGAGGTGACTCCGCTTGCAGCTCCAGCAGGAGGGACATGGTCAAGCAGAGCCAGAGCATGAACAGGAGGGTCAGGAGGTGAGACCCAGACAACTAGGGCAACTCGCCAGACCTAGGGTTTATCATAGAAGAGTCTCCTATTTACAAATGAGTGACAGGCAATGACGTGCATGTCTGCACTTGTCCTGAGCTCTGGCATATCACATTTGCCATATTCTTCATAAAGACCTGATGCCACATGGAGTTGGAGTGTATCCCCTGCCACTGGCTTTCAAGATGACCGCAGCATTAAATTTCTTGAACTCTGGTTCTTTCCAAGGATCAACAGGGGACCTGTGTGGCATCTCTCAGTCCGCAATACGTCGATGCATAAAGAAAGTCATAGATGCCCTTTATAGGAAGGCTCATCATTATGTCAGGTTTGCTCTGGATGAAGATAGCCAGGCTGCAAGATTCACTGGCTTCACCGCCATCCCTGGTTTCCCAGGAGTGAAGGGTGTGTTAGAACCATATCTCTCAAGATTGAAGTTTGTTTGTTTGAACTGCAAAACACTTTACTTAATAGAAAGCTGGGAGACAAAAAAGTCATATGGGAGAAAGGGAGAAAACTTAAGTTGTGAACCTGTTTGTTTGGAAGGCAGTCTGGTTGGCGAACAAGCTGAGGAAAGAAGGCTACCTTGACTGGCTCCCTCTCTCTACCTTGTCTAAAATTGTGTGTGGATATCAACCTGTAGCCAGATAACCCTCATGTGAGTGTAACTTGTCTGTATTTGGATATGCAAAGCTGGGACCAGTGGTGAGAATGTCCAAGCATCCACCTGGACCACTGGCCCTTCTTCACACGAGAGAACTCCAGGTCGACAGCGTCGAGACGCTGTGGACTTTATCCTTTATTTTATAACTCCCATCCTCCAAAGCCCATCTCTGCAGGGAGACTCTAGCTGTTTGTCCCTTTTTTGTTTGTGTGTGTACTGGGGGGAATCTTTAGGAAGAGATAGCTAGTTAAACTTCCCGATCACAAATTGTTAACCAGAACTTGCGACTTGTTAAAAGAGGTTTTGTTTTAAAGTAAATTCATCATTCTGAGATTTTGAAAGAAGCCTGGTCAGAGTCTCTTTTCTTCTGGGTACTAGATTTATAGGTATGCAATTGGCCATTTGGTGAGAAAATTAAACATTTAAATTAATCGTATGGCCTGCGGCATAGTAGGACTTGATAATTCATGCACTCCTAGCCTGGTCATTACAGGTGCAATAGACTGCATCCAAATGGCTCTATGAGCTCCATGGCAGCAGGCCCTAATGTTTATAAACCACAAGGGCTATCATTCCATGAATGTACAACTGCTGTGTGATCACTGGAAGCACATTCTGCACTTCTGTGTATGGTACTCTGGGAGTTACCATGACTCCTATACCCTCAGGTGCCTGAGATTTTCGAGGGATCATTACATGTGCAGGGATGGCTGCTTGGGGATAAGGGGCACCCACTGAAATGATGGCTGATGGCACTGGTACGTCGCCCTCAGAGTTGTACCTGGGTGGGGTACAAAGCTGCTCACAGCTCCACACACTCCCTTATAGAGCAGAGCATGGGGCTTCTCAAAATGCGCCTCAGATGCTTGGACCACTCAAGTGGCTCACCCCAACACACCCCCTACAGGGTTTCAGCATCATCACAGTGTGTTGCACCCTTCACAACCTGGCAATGCAAAGAGGTGAACATCTGCCAAAGGATGAACTGGAGGACTATGAGAGCTCATCAGAGGATGAAGGTCTGGAGGCCCAGGAACTTCAGGAGGCTGCTGAGGGTCACTATGAGCACAACCACACCATGGAGGAAGGACGATGTGGTGTGATGAAAGTATAACAATTTTCATAATTTTTTTTTCTGGTTTATTGTGAAGCAGGTTTATGGGGGTAATATAGTTGGGTCTGTCTGTGTAATTTAATTATATTTAGAGTCAAGTTGATTGCAAACTGGAAATCATCAAAAGAAGCTAGGTGCTTGACATGCTAATGAGTAAACATGGATGGTGTGAAGGGAATTTGCATTTTTATATAAATGAAGGGATTTGGATTTCAAAGGGATCTTAGTCTGTTTACAACTAGCCAGATAAGCAAGGCTAAGGAGTCTGCTTATTTTTACGAAAGGTTACTGACAATATTGGTAACATGAAAAATTTTATATTTTGAGGAAAATACAGTTTTAAGGACATATGGAACAATAAAATTTACATATTAAGAAGAAAAAACATATATCAAGGAGAAAGAAAGGCTATGTGGGAAAAGGCCATGTAAGATCTAACAGGAGTGTGTGAAATAGTCTTAAAGAAGCCACCAGGCATATATGCATAAGTCTGCTATGTGACGAAACTGAAGCTGGGGGAAAAACCATTTGGAATTCCACTGTCAAGTGGGTATTGTACTAACTTACTGGTGCTGTTTTAAATCTAAAACCTATTTTTGGACTGTTGCCTTAAAGGGGGCGTAACTGGAGGTCAGGTTAATTAGGAATTTTAGGAGTTATTATAGTAGTAAGTAATTATAATCTTATGTATGTGCTTGAAATCTTTTATTTTGGTAATAAATATTTTAATTTAATTTTAAAAAATCTCTAAAGGTCTTGGTGGATTTACTACTTCTGAATTCAGTGCACACATCTTGTAATAAATACAAATTGCAAGACTGTTGTGATAATGCGACCAAGTTTCCCTTGTGGATGTGGTCTGCCTGGCACACATCATCTGCCACATCATAACAGTGGGAGACGTGCCCACGTTACGTTAATTGCTGATAGGTTCCAGGAAGGGTAAAGTTAATTGATGGAATATGGCTACATTGCTTCTAGTCCTTAATGCCATTTACTTTCAACTCAGGGGGTGTCCACCAACTTGCAGCATGAATGAATCCCACATTCACACTTGTATGTTCTGGCCTCATAAATCGTCAGGCCATGATCTTTGCTTTGGTCCGTGGGGCCCTATGAGTGAGCTGGGAACTGAGAGCCCACTTAGGAACAAGAGCGATGCGAGAGAAGATTTGATGCCTTTGCTGCCATCTAATGATGCAAACACTGCTGTGACTGAGATGTGGACATGCCTAGGGATCTCCTCCTCCTGTGAATGTCTTTTCTTCTGTCACTACCACTGAGGAGACACAAAAGCTGCTAGAATATCCATTCTGATGAGCTGCCCTCACTCAATGATGGAATAAGGAAGAAGGGTTAGAAATGCTTATATCACACGCTTCCAACCACACAAGGAGTACGGAGGCTAGTGCAACTGAAGTTGACATCACAGGAATGTGAATCTCACAGTGGGACACTATTTCTGAGTGGGAGGAAGGCTAAACCTCGAAATAAGAGGATTCCAAAGTACAACATCACAACACCTTCAGTTGACATGACCGTTCACATGTAATCAAATGTATTCACAAAAGTGCAATTTCTTTACATGTATAGCACTCCCGTGACACAGAAGTGACATCAATTTGTCTTAACTTTCCTAACTTTACCGCTGTGCCTGGGTGCATCCCTGGCATCTACAGCAGAGGTGGAGACAGCCTGCTGACTGCTACGTCCTGATGTCTGTGATGATCTTGGTGGACATCCTCTGGTGGCCCGAGGCCTGGAGGGCTGTGGCCTGATTAGGGTTTCAAGCTCAGTGTCAGGTGCACCCTCCTCGGCTGTGCGGGATGGGATCACAGGCAGAGGGGGCTGTGAGCAGCTGCACATTCTTGAAATGTCCTGAGAGGAGGCTCCTGGGGTCTGGCTGATGCTGATCCTCCCTGTGGGTGCCCGAAGGCTTCACCCTGACTCCTGCAGGAGATGGTGCACCTGGAGGGAAGTCAAGGTGCCTCATCCCCATGTCACCTATATCCTGATGATGCCCAACAGGATGTGGGCCATGGAGTGCAGGGCCGAGCACAAATCCAGCAAGATCTGCTGGACCAAGGTCTCCATGGTGGTCGCCAGCCTTCCCATGGTGGCCTCAAGGCGCTCACATGTCGGAGCCCCGGCATCAGTCAGAATGCAGAGAGCCTCCCTCATCATTTACTCTTGCCTGCTGAGTGACCGTCGAATCTGTCTGATGTTCTGCCGTCTGCCCTTGCATCTCCAGCATTTATTTGGAGAATAATTTGGAGAATGCAGTCAGAGGCTCATCATCTGACTCGGACCGAGCGGGTGGCTGGTCTCCAGCAGTCCTCCGAGTGCCGGAGACCTGGGCTGTTCCTGCCTCTGACTGCTGCGGGGACGTGTTCCCCAGAAAGTGAGCCCAAGCCTAATCTACAGCTGTGTCCCGCCGACGTGTGTGTCTCTGAGCTGGTGGAGGGTGTGTGAACACCGTGACGGTTCTTACAGAGCTTCCTCTTCAGATGAAGCCTGGGGTCTCACACTGGTGCTGGACTGGCTTGGGAGTCTCGAGCTGCAGGAGGCTAGAAAATAGAGAATAGAATTTCAGTTAATGAGCATGAGCTGGATAAGACTGCACGTGACTCACAGGATTTGATGAAGTGATGGAGCTGCTATCCACACTAGGTTGGTGGGAGAGGCCAATCTGCCCTTCCCCACAGGAGCAATCATTGCCCTCGCCATGTAGCCAGCTCAGCTGCAGCCTCTTCATACTCAGTGAGGGCGAGGATGTTGGCCATCCCTCCCCTGGCCAGCATTCTCTAGCTCCTGTTGTGCGCCAGCTTGGCCTGTATGAAGAAGAAAGAAAGGCATGTGATGAGAAGGGATGGGGCAGAGGTTGGGTGAGCTGCATGTCCCCTGTGTGTGTGGCGAGTCCTCCCCAGAAGGGCCAGAGGATGGAGTGTGAGCAACATGATAGATGGGATGGTGGTGATGTGAAAGTCTCGGTGAGAGAATGAGTGTTGATATGTGTCCCCCGCTAATGGTTGTGTGTGATCCCTGAAGTGAGAAGCCATTTGAGTGCATGGTGCCATGATGAGAGTTTGATATTGGAGGGTGTTGAAGGATGACTTACCCTGGTGGAGCGGATGAGATCATTCATCCTCTTCCTCCACTGGGTGGCATTTCGGGCATGGGTGCCAGCCACACTGACCTGCTCCGCGATGGCCTCCCAGGCCAGAGAGGTGATGCTGCTATGCTTCCTGCAGCCATCCCTGGGATAGAGCGCATGCCTGTGCTCCTGCATCCCTCTGATCAAGGCCTGGAGGGTCTGGCGCGTGAAGCAGGTGCTGACTTCTTCTTCAGGCTCTCGGCTTTCCTCTTCTGACTGCCAGACATCTCTGGTGGGCTGGAGAGAGTGAGATTGTCTGTTGGACTGGTGCTTAAATATGGCGCCCGGACCTTCGAACCCGCCAGCTGACGGGGCCACACGAATCAGCCCCTGACCCGCCAGGTGATTCAGACCGATACGCCCCTTTGCAAAATCATTGGCCCTCCAAGTGCAGAATCGAGCACGAGTTCCCGCCATTTCAGATAGTGGTGTGGCCGCTGCCAAAACCACCCACCACCATACTTAGTTTCATGAAGGGAAAATTCTACCCGATGAGCCAAGTGACCACCTTCTGTGCTGAAAACATGTATGGTGTATGGAACAATCGCACTCTTGACAGTGGGAAAATGAAACACTGAGACAAGGCTTCCTAACCCTTTAACTTAATGGTCTATTAAGGTACTTAAAGCCCCAGGAACCACATACAACATTTCCATTAATTTTCATTTCTTCCCCAGGTGCTAAAACATTGGAACTTGATGTTTGGGTCTTGAATTCATCCATCAATGAGAAAAGCCCTGTTAACAGTCCTTCCCAAATTACCACAACACAAAAGTGCATCAGAATAAACCAGTGAATAAGAAGTAAGCTCAAAAAGATTTATTTCAAGGACCATGTGTCAACATGTAGGGGTTGCAATTGGACGGCCTTATTGTTGGGACTGGTCTTTTGAAGATTTTGAAGCTTTGTTCTGCATGTACTTGTGCTACATGCAGTTGGTAAAGTAGGGCACCTGAAAAGTAAAGTGTTCCACTTTCTAACACTGAGTCCCTCATTTTGAATAGTGCTAAAATTAACGCCTTCGAAAATACTGCACATTCACTAGTGTTTTTTGAGATTTCAAAGACATAAAAATGTCACACTGTCACTCTATTTCAAATATTGCATAATCTTTCCATTAAAAATTATTCTGCTATGAGTCATGCAACAATGATGCTTCATTATTCTTCCAGTCTATTGAGCCTGACCCACACAGTTGCGATGCTTTAACCATCATGATTTATAACACCTCCACCCACCAACAGTAATACAATTTCCTCATCCATTATGACTGATATTTTTTAACATGTGTGGAGGTTCTCCACCACACGGCAGAGTCTCAGTGAGCTCTGGCCATCCCACTCTATCCATCCCAACCCATTTTCCTTGGTTAGGGCTTATTACATATGCACCCTGACTCACCATCAAGAAGGAGACTGCTGGAACGAAGAAAACTCCAGTGTGCTGCCACAAAGATGCCACTGCAGCATGGGAAAGAGACAGGAAGGGATCCTAACATGCTGGAAATGTCCTGAAAATTGTAAAGAAGGCTTCTGTTGAAAGGCCTCAGGCCAAAGTAAGACAAAGCCTTGGATAAAAGGCCACTACAAGGCCACCTCTCTCCACATGGGCTCCTTTACCACCATTTTCCAAAATCTACTATCACCTTCCACATGGCAGCCCCAGGAAGTGGTGGCCAGTGGAAGAGGCAGGAGATTTTGGACCAGGGAATTGGGTGATATTACCGGAAAGAACTTCCCCACCATCGCAACCATGTCCCATTGCACATGGATGGTCTGGGTTTTGGAGTGAACTTTTTAACGTCTAGGTAGTCCAGCTAGAATTTCACCCATTACTGTAATATTCCAAATTTGCTTTTCCAAAGCAACACATGTGGTAATGAGACAGAGTCCTCACTGATATGTCTGCAATCCCTACAATGTTACAAAAGGTGCTTAAGATGCAAGTAGATTTCCATGTTTTTACCTTTTAAAACTTCTTATATCCACTATTTATTATTTTTCAACTTGGCTCCCAAGGCAATAGTATTCATTGTATTTTTCAGAAATATACATTACTTATTTCTCCCGTCCTCCCTCCCCAAAACACCTCTTTTACTTGACCATTTGAATGATTAGAAAGGATATGTTTTCCTCCCCAGTACTTTTATAATGGATTTGTAACTTCCTACCGATACTCTCATTGGTGTGGGAACCCATCAGGGAGGTTTTTATTTTCCCCACAGCTCAGAATCATTCCTACTCATTAGACACAACTATATCACTCTTCCACTGGGCTCTTCTCATGGTTTCAGAATAATTCTCTTATGCATCTAAATGCCCCATCCTTGTTTTCTCTTCTTTATCCTGGAGTACTGTGTACCATTTTTAAGAAAGGATAGTACAGTATTTAAGAAAGGATATACCGGCATAGGAGGCAATTCATAAGGGACTTACTAGGCTGATTCCTGGAATGAAGAGGTTGACATATCAAGAACAGCTAAATAGGTTAGGCCTTTATTCATTAGAGTTTAGAAGAATGAGGGGTGATCTTATTGAAACGTACAAGATTCTGAGGGGGCTTGACAGGGTAGATGTTGAGAAGCTTTTTCCACTAATAGGGGAATCTCGAACTAGAGGACATAGTTACAAAATAAGGGGACACTCATTTAAAATTGAGATGTGAAGGAATTTCTTCTCTCACAGGGTAGTGAATGTTTGGAATTCTCTACCCCAGAAAGGTGTGGAGGCTGGATCACTGAAAGTATTTAAAGAGGAGATAGATAGGTTTTTGAATTTCGGGTAGCTGAGGGCGATGAGGAGCTGACACGAAAGAGGAGTTGAGGTCTGGGGCAGATCAGCCATGACCTTATTGAATGGTGAGGCAGACTTGAGGGGCTGAAAGGCCTACTCCTGCTCCTATTTCTTATGTTCTTATGCTCTTATGCATCATTTAGAATCTATTCCTTAGTGATATCCTTCATACTTAAAACTCTTCATGACTGTAGAAACACACTCTGGGAGGCTTCTTAGTCAAACAAAATGAACTTTATTTACATGGCATCCAGCCAGCCCCTCATACAGCCGTCTTTTTCCTAGGAAACTGCTCCCTAGAATTTATTCCCCTGCGCTAGCCACAATTTGGTTGAACAAATCACATGACCCCTACTCAGTTGAACTGGTCTTATAGTGGCAGTCATTACAATGACCTTGTACCTTTCTATTTCTGTAACATTCTCAGCATTTCAAACTCATTCCAAACTTACTGGTCATCTGACTCCATTTCTTTGGGCATCTTCCCCCGCCCTTTTCCCTGCTATTGATGACCAGCTAGGCCCCTTACTCTGGAATTCTCTCCCAAAGTGACTCACCCTCTCTACCTACCTTAAAAAAAAACCCTTTAAAATTCTCTTCTGACCAAGCTCCTAATGTATATCCTCAGAAAATGCTGGAAAAACTAGCAGGTCAAACAGCATGTGTGGAGAGAAAAACAGAATTAACATTTCGAGGCTGTATGTCTCTTCTTCAGAGCCATTGAAGAGCCTCTCTTCAAGAGTCAAATGGATTTGGAATGGCAACTCTGTTTCTCTCTCCACAGATGCTGTCAGACCTATTGAGTTTTTCCATCATTTTCTGTTTTTGTTTCAGATTTCCAGCTTCTGCAGTATTTTGCTTTTAATATATATCCTCCTTTGGCTCATTCCTGATTTTGTTTCTTACACTTTTGTGAATTACCTTGAGACGTGTTTCGATGTTAAAGCTAGTATACAAATGCGTATTATTTTTGTAAATGGACAGTGGTCAATTTTTTTGCCCTATGGGTACTTTTTGTGATATGATGCCATAGGGCAGGATTTTTGACTGAGTGGGCAGGCGCGTGCCCAGCCCGCTCAAGCATAAAATGACGCATGATGACCTTGGGCGAGTGTCCCGATGACATCGTGCACTCACGCGATAATTCGGTCGGCGGGCGTGCGCAGGAGTCAGCAGTGCGCCCACTGACAAAAGGCTTATTAAAGCCATTAACAATGTAATTAAATGAAGCTTTTCACTGCTTGTCCAACCTTACGGTTGATGGGGAGGCAAATAGGCCAAGTGGCCTTTGCACTTTTTAGGAAACCTCATCCACGGGCGGGATGAGATTTCCAGCAGCAATTAAAAATAAAATGTAAATTTTAACATTTCATTAAGAACATGCCCCTGCTCATGTGACAGAGTCACATGAAGGGACATTTTTTTTAACAATTTAAAATTGTTTATTTTAAATTCTTAAACTCTTCATCTGCCTGAGGCAGTTCTGTGCCTCAGGGAGCTTTTCCAATGCGCATGTGTGAAGTTGCACTCTCGCCCTCCTCCCCGTCACACACAGGTAGTGCTGAGCGCTGCCGCGCACATTTCACACTGTGTGGGCCTTAATTGGCCGGCCAGCGTGAAATTGCAGTCCAACCCCAATCGCAGGTGACGGTCGGCTTCCCGACTGCTCCCTCCCACCTCGCCCCCCCCCCCACCACCCCCCCCACCGAGCCTGCCCAACGAGGGAAAAATTGTGGCCATAACGTATGATGAGCCCCACTGAGATGTGATACCCTACAGGAACACACGACATGCAAGGTTATATATAAATATAATATATATTACGAACATATGAATAAGGAGCAGGAGTAGGCCATTCAGCTCCTCAAGCCTGCTCCGCCATTTAATAAGATCATGGCTGATCTGATAGTAGCTTGAAATTTGCATCTCAGCTGCTGCCTATGACCTACCACCCCCTTGCTTACCAAGAATCTATCCACCTCTGCCTTAAAAGTATTCAAAGACTCTGCTTCCACCACCTTTTCAGGAAGACTCCCAACCCTCTGAGTGAAAGAATTTCACCTCATCTCTTAAATGGGTGACCCCTTATTTTTACACACTGACCCCTAGTTCTAGATTCTCCCACAAGTGGAAACATCCCCTCCACGTCCACTCTGTCAAGACCCCTCAGGATCTTATATGTTTCAATCATGTCACCTCTTACTCTTCTAAACTCCAGTAGATACAAGCCCAGCCTGTCCAACCTTTCCTCATAAGACAACCCACCCATTCCAGGTATTGGTCTGGTAAACCTTCTCTGAACTGCTTACGTGTTTACATCCTTCTTTAAATAAGGTGACCAATAGTGTACAAATGTGGTCTCACCAGTGCCCTGTACAACTGAAGCATAACCTCCCTACTATTGTATTCAATTCCCCTCACAATAAATGTTCATGTTCTATTAGCTTTCCTAATTACTTGCTATATTTGCACACTAGTCTTTTGTGATTCATGCACGAAAACACACAGATCCCTCTGCACCTCAGAGCTCTGTGATTTCTCACCATTTAGATGATATGCTTCTCTTTTATTCTTCCTGCCAAAATAGACAATTCCATTCTCCCACATTATACTCCTGCCAGATCTTTGCCCACTCACTTTAATCTATCTATATCTGTTTGTAGTCTTCTTATGTCTTCTTCACAGCTTTCTTTCCTACCTATCTTTGTGTCATCAGCAAATTTGGCAAACATCTCTTCAATCCCTTCATCCAAGTCATTTATAGAAGTTGTAAACAGTTGAGGTTCCAGCGCTAATCCCTGTGGCACCCCACTCATTATATCTTGTCAACCTGAAAAAGACCCATTTATGCCTACTCTATGCTTCCTGTTAGCCAGTCAATCTTCTATCCATGCTACTATGATACCCCCTATACCATGAGCTTTTATTTCCCACAATAACCTTTGATATGGCACTTTATCAAATCCTTCTGGAAATCTAAGCACAGTACATTCCCTGGTTCCCCTTTATTCACAGCACATGTTACTTCCTTAAAGGGCTCCAGTAAGTTGGTTAAACATGATTTCTCTTTCACAAAACCATGTTGACTCTGCCTGGTGACCTTGAGTTTATCCAGAAACCCTGCTATAACTTCTTTAATAATAGCTTCTAACATTTTCCCTATGACAGATGCTAACCTAACTAGTCTGTAGTTTCCCGTTTCCTCTCTACCTTCCTTTTTGAATAATGGAATTACATTTGCTATATTCAAATCTAATGGGACCTTCCCTGAATTTAAGGAGTTTTGGAAAATTAAATGCATCAATTATCTCACCAGCCACTTCTTTTAAGACCCTAAGATGAAGTCTATCAGGACCCAGGCTCTTGTCAGCCTGCAGCTCCGACAATTTACTCAGTACTGCTTATTTCTCTGGTGACTGTAATTTTCCTGACTTCCTTCCCCACTTCCATTTCTTGGTTAATAGCTGTTTCTGGGATGTTATTTGTATCCTCTATAGTGTAAACTGATGCAAAATACCTGTTCAATTCACCTGCCATCTCCTTGCTTTCCATTATCAATTCTCTTATATTCTCTTTCTCTCATATTCTAATTTTTCCCTCCTTGGTAGTCTTTTAGTTCTTCTTTGCTGTTCATTATATTCTGTCCAATCTTCTGGCCTTCCACCTAACTTTGCAGAATTATATGCTTTTTCTTTAAGTTTGATACTATCTTTAACCTTTCTAGTTAACCATGGATGGTAGTCCATCCGTTGGACATTTTCTTACTTGTTGGAATGTATCTATTCTGTGCATTCTGAAATATCCCTTTAAATATTGGCCACTGCATCTCTATTTACCTACCCCTTAACCTAATTTGCTAATTCACTTTCACCAGCTCAGCTTTCATGCCTGCATAATTGCCCTTATTTAAGTTTAAAAACTTAGTCTCAGACCCATTCCTCCCTCCCTCAAACTGAATGTAAAATTCAATCATTTTATGGTTGCTGCTACCTAGGGGTGCCTTCACTATGAGATCATTAATTTGTCCCATCTAATTGCACAATACCAGGTCTAGCATAGCCTGCTCTCTGGTTGGCTCTGGGACATGCTGTTCTAAGAAACTATCCTGAAAACATCCAATGTACTCCTCATCTAGGCTATCTTTGCCCTTCTGACTTTTCCAGTCTATATGTAAATTAAAATCTCCCATGATTATCACCATGCCTTTCTGACAAGCTCCAATAATTTCTTTCTTTATGCTTAACCCTACCATGTGGTTACTGTTAGGGGGCCTGTACACAACTCCCACAAGTGACTTCTTGCCTTTAACATTTCTCATCTCTACCCAAACCATTTCCACATCCTTTTTTTACCGAACTTAGGTCATCCCTCTCTATTGTGCTAATACCATCGTTGTAACAGAACCACCCCTCCACCTTTTCCTCGCTTCCTGTCCTTCCTAAATATCCCGTACCCTTCAATATGCAGGTCCCAATCTATGTCCTCCTGCTGCCATGTCTCTGTAATGGCTATCAAATCGTAATTATTTATTTCTATGTGCGCACTCAGTTAATCTGTTTTATTTCGAGTGCTCCGTGCATTCAGATACAGAGCTTTTAGTTTTATTCGTTTATTCTTTTTATAAACTCTAGTTTCATCTGTTGATTGACTGCTAGATTTGTACTCTCTATGCTTCCTCTCACAGTCTGTTTTTCCATTCCCGGATTAATACCTTTTCCTCTTGTCTTTCCTCTGTTCTTTGATTTGCCACACATTTCCAAATTTGATCCCTTGCCCCCTCTCTACTTCCCCAGTTATGTGGCTCGCATACATATTTATATGTAAGTGTGTGTATCTATATTTAATATGTTTATAAATAAAATCTATATCCTATAAAAGTTTTAATAGCGTCTGCCACACTTGGATATCCTACTTCAATGTATCAAAGGTACATTGTAACACACATTAGTCTCTCATTGTAATAATAGTAACTAATAATCATTGTGTTACATAAAAAACATAAGAAAAAGAAGCAAAAATAAACTATATGGCCCTTGAGCCTGCTCTAATTGTGTTGATGGTAATGTGCTAATTTATAAAGGCAGAAATGCTATATCATGTAACATTTAAGGTGTTATTGTGTAGCCAAGGTGGAAACGTGATAAAATGGTTTGTCACTTTAAGACCACAAAGCCTACTTCCTGTACATACACAGCCTGAGGTACATCAGTTTAATTATTGTTTGGTAAGGGAAGATTGCAGATAAAAGATGCTTATAAATGTCTGCCTCCAGGTTAAACTGAATTAAAATGGCTGTAGCTTTTACCCTTTTTCAGTACCTTTGATACATTGAAGTAGGATACCCAAGTGTGGCAGATGCTATTAAAACTTTCAGAGGATATAGATTTTATTCATAAGGGCACAATCACCTGTTAACATTTCAAAATTTCATTTTGAATACTATTTTGAATACATTATGCTTGAAATATAATTCACCTTCCAGAGACAACTATTTAGAAAATAAAAGTTCGGAGGATAAAAGTGAACCAGTAATTAGTTACCAGCATTAAAGAAAAAAAGGACATAAATATAATGAAAGGCATTTTCTGTTTAACAAATATTCAATAGGAATTGTACATAATTTATCCTGCATTTTTTCCACATTAAGACCACATTACTAACTAAAGCAGCAACTTACAGTACTTTACAGTGCTATCTGTATCACTTGGTGATTTAAATTCACCAAAATGTGTTTCCATTTGAGTTGGCTTCAGTGTGAACTGACACACTGCCAGTCAAAAAGTTGTTTGAACAATCACATTCAGTCAATTGAAGAATGCAAGGAGTGGCAACGTCCCTCAGTTACATGGAAGACGGTTACTGCTTCCTAAAAAGTGTAGCTGGAAAGAAGTGTAGCTGGAGTGACTGTATCACCCTTCATTTACTGACTCAGGCTTGCCTACTTTCACCTAATGATGCAAAGTTGCTATGTTATGCAAGTAACCTAAGAAAATGTGCACAATATTCTGCAAGAGCAAATCTCACCATGTTAAAGATGAATGAATTATAATTAGTTTTAATATTCTTTTGTTTTGTTCTGCTTATGTCAAAATTAAACACTTCTTTTATTTTAATAGTAAATATTAACAACACTTGAGCCCAGGAGGGTGATAGCAAAATTGATGTTAGACTATTTCTGGATTTACAATGAGATAAATTTTTGTCTTCACTGCTTGGGTGGTAATCCGGCAGAATGGATTGTCCACTCTTTGTGGATTCCACCCAAATAGATTGAAAGCAGACAGGTTCTACAACAGGTGCACAATCCACTCCTCCAGATAACTGTCCAGATGATGAAGACAAACATTTGCCCCAATACCTGCATGACTGATCATTCAGCTCCTGCTGCCTCTGGGTGTAGGGCCCTGATCTGATGAGCCTGGAAATATGTTTATTTTGTGTGAAATGTCTGCAAAAGTAATGTTATCATGGTTCTGATTCAATGAGACCATGAAATGGATCAATGGTCTATAGGCAGATGCATTCATACTTGTAATCACTCAAATGAAATGTCATCATATTTCACATTGGGTTAATGTACAAGCATCTCCAGTGTAAAAAAGTTCCAAAATATAAGCAAGATGGATACCAGCAAGTTTACAAAGGAATGTCAAAATTATGAACTGAGATTTGACCATGCAGATGATCAAACACCTTCCCTCCAGACACCATGCATTTCACTTGACTATGGGGGCTCATTTCCTCAGTCTCTTAAAGGAAATGATCAAGTACAGATAGAAGCTACATAGAAGATAAGGTGTTGCAAAAATATATTCCTACTCTCAAGTGTGAGCAAAAAGTCCCCTCAAGATTGTTAGGCTGCATTTACTACTAACAGTGGATTCGCCCACCCACTGATCACATTCCCATGCAGCACCTGATCTTGCTGATCACGACTGTCATATCCACCTTCCCTCCAGCCACAACCCTTTTCTTCAGGGATGTCCAGGTGAATGTGCACATTCCCTTCCTTCTCAAAAATCCCACCCCCATCCACATTCACCTCCCCAACCTCCTTCTTCCCACCCCCAGGGTCAGTGTCTGCCTCTGGTTCCCCACCAACCACCCTCGCCATCCTTTCTACCACTACCATTGAACTCTCACTCTCCCACCCTACCACCTCACTCTGCCCTCGATCATTCTCGCCATTCCATCATACCGCACCCACCTTCAGTTTGCTCCCCTGGAGGCAGTCATGGACTCAACAGAGCACATTCACCTGGACATCCCCCCGTTCCAGACCCCTTCCCCCACTGGAACCCCTTACCCTCTCCCCCCACAGAACCCCTTCCCGCCTCCAGACCACTTTCCCCCACTGGAACCCCTTCCCTCCTCCCCCGCCACAGAACCCCAACCCCCCTCTGGACCGCTTCCCCCTCTGAACCCCTTCCCTCATGGGTGGCAGAGTGGTATTGTCACTGGACTAGTATTCTAGAGACCCAGGATAATGCTCTAGGAACCTGGGTTTGAATCTCTCTATGGCAGATGGTGAAAATTGAATTCAATTAAAAGGCTGACAATGAGCACAAAATCATTGTCGATTGTTGTAAAAATCCATCTGATTCACTAATGTCCTTTAGGGAAGGAAATCTGGTATCCTTACCTGATCTGGCTTACCTCCAGACCCACAGCAATATGGTTGATTCTTAAATACCCTCTGAGCAAGGGCAATTAGGGATGGGCAATAAATGCTGGCCTCGCCGATGACGCTCACATCCCATGAACAAATTTAAAAAGACCCTTCGCCCCCTGGAAGCCTTTCCCCCCCTTAGTCCTCCCACCCGTCCCTGGAATACCACCCCCCCCCACCCCTTGCCTAGTCCTTCCTGACTTCCTCAGACACGTTTTCTTTTGTCGGCAACCTTAGTCCTTCCTTCCTCCAGCCTTACCTGTTCATCCAGCCTCACTTCTTCCTCCAGCCTTACCTGTTCATCCAGCCTCACTTCTTCCTCCAGCCTTACCTGTTCATCCAGCCTCACTTCTTCCTCCAGCCTTATTCCTTCTTCCTTTCTGACTCCTTCAGACACCCTAATTTCTTCAAGATAAAAACAGAAAATGCTGGAAAAATTCAGCAAGTCTGACAGCATCTGTGGGGAGAGAAACAGAGTTAATGTTTTGAGTTTGTATGACCCTTCTTTAGCCCTGACAGCATTTTCTGTTTTTATATCCTCACTTCTTCCTCCACCTTTATTTCATCCTCCACTCTTACTCCCTCTCCGCTCCACACTCCTTCCTCCCCATAGACTCCCTCCCCTTCCCATACTCCTTTCTCCCTCTGGACTCCCTTCCCTCTCCACTCTCCTCCCTCTCCCTGAATTACCTCCCGTCTCTGCATCCTCCCCCCCGCACTCATTCCCTTCTTCGCACTCCTTCCCCCCTCCAAACTCTTTCCTTCCCTTACATTTTCCACCCCTGTACACCTACCTCCCCAGTTGCCATCGTCTCCCCCATTAGCCCCCCTCCCCCATCCTCGCTCCCCCTCCCAACCTCACCCCCCCGACACCTTCATTCCCTCTCCAAACCTCACTCCCCGAGATCTTCATTCTCTCCCTCCCAACCTCATCCCTCCCCTCAACACCTCTTCCTCTCCCAGTGGATCCTAGACCTTCCTCTCCCACCCCCTTGACCACCATCCATTGTGAACATCAACGGTGACTTTCCAACTTCCGTGAGCTGCTTCACAGCAGAGCCGTGTCTATGAGAATCCACGCAGCCATGGACATTCCTCCAGTGTGCTGTTGCAGTCAGACTCCAGCAGCTTCTGCTCCTCGGATGTCCACAATGTGAGCAAGGCCCTGGCGGTAAGTCCCGGCTTTTGCACAGTTATCAGGATGTGTTCTGCACTGGTGTGTTTTCCTGCCAACATGTGTGGACGGTCCAGCAGGGGAGGGGATGAGTCCAGCGGGCTGGCCTTATAATAATATGCTAATGTATTACAATGATGTTCGATGGTGGGGGATGTGACCCGCCATTAGTGGGTGGAGCAGACAATCACAAACTGGTTTCACGATGTCGTGAAACCGATTTTGGCCTTCTTGCCATATTGTCTGCTCATGCCACCAAACATGCCTGAAGCCAGCGGGTATCAAAAATTCCGGCCGTAGAGTCGTTGTCAGAGTAGCAGCTGAAGACAAATCTGCCCTGGAAGCTCAACGGAACGTTGTGTTCGAAGACTTCAATAGGTGAGTTTGGAGAATAGCATTACAGTATTGTACTGGTGTTCAGTTGCAGCTTGCATGGACTGTTGGTTATGCAAATTACAGCTGGTATTTTTTGGTTCATGTATGTATGCACCTGATAGTTCCCCTGAATTCAAATTCCATAGGCTGGCATTAAAAGACGTTAAAAACAGCATTTCAAGTTGTCCATACACAACACGGTACACTGGACTTGTTTGTGCGGTACATTTAATATTGACACCAGGTTTAAAATAAAGATGATACTGTTTAAGACCTCTGCCTTTCTTCTTAAAAAGATATTGGTGAAATGATTATTCACAAAGGCAATTCATTCCAGTTCCGAACTGAGAATTGTAACATCTTCAAAAAGGGAATGGCTTTGACTGTTGCTCAAACAGGGAAGAAAACACAGCTGTGATTGCTTGAGCGCTGCCATTTTTGGTCCTGGCTGCTGCCAATGCTGTCACTTTCTATGACAAGGCTGAGGGGCTCACAGGCAGAGGAGACTCGGAGGGAGAGAACAGATGTGAGACTCTTGAGTAGATGACCCAGGGATGTCCAGCTGCCGCTCCCCCTTACTGTGGGTGACTGGGGACCCCAGCCTGACTCGGTGAGAGGAAGGAGCACCTGGAGGGGAGTGGAAATGCCCCATTTCCCTCAGAGGGAGCAGCTGGCCAGCGAGTGATTTTGGAGGGAGAAGTGTGTGTGTGTGGCCGGGCCTTTCGGTGCCTCGTGCAAACACACTCCCACGCAGATCCTTCACGGATCACACTCACCTCAACGTCCTGAGCATTTTCGATGCTGCCTGCTGGGGTTCACTTTCAGTTGTCCATCTGAGCTGAACTGCATCTCCGCCCACCCACCCGTTTCCCTCTTGCGTTGCCACTGCAGGAACTTACCCATGGCTTCCGCGATGGAGCGCAGGCACACATCTCTGCATTATGCTGGACCAGGGTCTCCATGGCTTCTGTCATCCTTCTCATGGAGACCTCCATGTGGGCATATGTGGGCATATATTCCCCTGCCTTCTGCTGACTCTCCAGGATGAGGTGGAAGGCCAAATCTAAAGGCTCGTCATCTGACTCGGACCTCACAGATGCCTGATGCCCAGCAGTCCTCCGAGTGCCAGGGAGCTCGCACGAACCTGCCTCCTGCAGCTGTGCACGTGACCATGTGGTGACCACCAGATTGTAACCCCAGCCTGCTCTAGATCTAGGGCCCATCAAGGTGTGTGTCTCTGCGGCGGTGCAGGGTGTGGGTAAGCGCTGTGATGGGTCTTCCAGGCTGCTTATTCCCATCTCTTCAATGGGGGAGGTGGCCTTTTGGCTGGAGGTGAGGACGTGGGTGGAGCTGAGGGACTGGCTGGCTGAGGGTGTCAGTCGCTTGGCAGGGCTCCTTGTGAACAAAAGTAGAGATGGTTAGTGCATGTCAGCACAGTCACGAGGAGAGAGAGCACTCACAGATGCATTCAGAGAGGGATGATGTGGTGCAGGACCCTCATGGGAGTGTTCACCACCGACCTCATTGTCGCCGCAGACACAGTCCACGTCCTCACCAGTCAGTGCAATGGCACACTCCTCAAAGTGAGTGAGGGGCCTAAAACGGGCCAGTCCACCCCCAGTCTGTGACCTCTTCCTGCTGATGTGAGCAGGCTTCTCCTGCAGGAAAACAGATGGAGAGAAGGCCACATGGCACTGCGTGTAATGTTTGTGTGGTGAGCGGAGCCATAGACAGATGAGGACGTGATCTCGAGAGGATATGAGCCTGATGGAGATGTGAGGGTGCGTGTGAGAGTTAGTGGTGTTGTCCCTTGAGGTGCGAGATCCCTGTGGATGTGTGATGGGTTTGTGAGTGTGTGAGTTGAGAGTGATGAGAAGAGTGAGTTACCCTGGTAGTACGGAGGAGACCATTCATCCTGTAGCGGCACTGGGTGGCTGTCCTCTTTTGCAGGGCATTGGCACTGACCACTGCTGCCACCACCTCCCAAGCCAGATTTGTGAGGTTGCTGCCCATCCTGTGGCTAGAGTGGGTGTAGAGGACATCATGGCAAGCCTCCACTGTGTCCAAAAGGCGTTCAAGTGCATCATTGAACCTGGGGGGCTGCAGTCTTCTTGCCTATTGGGGCCATGTCTTCTTTGCAGTAGCTGTGGGTTGGAAGCACCAGAGAGGTGTGTGCGCGGCTAGAATTTAAATATGGCGCCCGGCGTGATGAAGCGGCGAGTTGATGGCGTGGTGGCCCGCCTGCCATGGAAATCGCCTGTTTGCTGGGAATGCAATTAATGCAGCGGGTCTGGGATGATATGATGTTAACAGCTGCCATTGCAGCTATGGGGGAAAGCATTGATTTACCTGGCCACTACTGCACTTAGAGCAAATCTGGGACGATTCCGCCCTACGTCTGGAATTTGATCTTTCCTTTTCAGATAACAATAGACTTACAATGTGTTTTCAATATTTTGCCTTTATTTCAGATTTCTTGTATTTGCAATCATTCATTTTTGAGTTAGCAGCAGACCAGTAAAATGGTCAGGAAAAAAACTGGCTACTTTTATTTTAGTATTTTATTTTTAAACCAGGCATATAATTTCATGGAAGTGTAACTTAAGCAGAAAATTTAACAACAGGCCTGAAGTCCAATCATGAAATAAGGGGTGTTTTACAAAAAGTATCTTAATGGTTCTTAATCAGCTAAACAGTCTTCAAAGTCTTCTACATGTTACTAATGCTTGATTTGGGTTGTGGTGATTTCCTGCAACTTCTGTGTAAGCAGGGTCTCCTCAGAGTGAGTTTTAACATTGGGAGATAGGGTTCAGCCAATCCTCTCTAACAGACTCAACAATGTGACACAGGAGGCAGAGATATGCACAGTATGCCAGGGCACTCTATTGTCACTGAGTTTGGCTCTCTCAACATTGGAATTTGGAAAGATACCTGTCCCAAATTAATTAATCGATAGCTTTATTGTTCTTCAGGCTAAAACTAAACTTACAAACATATTCATTGCAGGCAGTGTGTCTATACAGATATGAAAAACTTTTCACGCATGCACAGAGGTGTACCGGCAGTCTGGATGCTGCAGAATGACATCATTGGTGTTTGGTATATGCATGGGCCATTGCATGTGCACAGCAGCCATTTTGCATTGGCAGTAGTTACAGTGAGATTATTAAGTGCCCTACAAGCTCAACCATATCTCAATCCTGCCTCTGGAGCAGGGAAATCAGCAATGAAAAGCAGTGAACTTGATTTGCAGAGCTCATTAAAATCAATGGCCAGGAAGTTAAGATCACAGTAAACTGGGCATGCCGATCTGTGTTGGATTCCCCAATTTGCCCTTCCACAAGCGGAGTCTTGACATTTTAGCGCTAATACTCACACACCATTCAACTCTGACTATTCCAAGATAGTTCCAGATATACTTCCATGCTCACCAGTAACACAGAAACTATTGGCCAGGATTTCCTGGTTGGCGAGTGGCGGGTGGGGTCCGCTTGCCGCCGCATAAAATGATGCACGGTGATGTCAGGCGGAACTCCCGATGTCACCATGCCCCATTTAAATTTTCAGGTAGGCTGGGGCTCAGCAGAATCAGTTGTGCACCCAACGACCTGTCAATGGCCAATTGAGGCCAATGACAGAGTCAGTGAAGTAATTAATGGACCTGCCCGTCCAACCTTAAGGTTGGCGGGCAGGCTGGGAGCCCTGGCAGGTAGCAGAAAAAGCATGAAACCTCATCCACAGGCGGGATGAGGTTTCATGTAGGTTTTAAAAAATGTAATTAAACTGAATTTAAAAGTGATGGACATGTCCCAACTCATGTGACAGTGTCACATGAGGGGACATGTCAAGGAATTTTTTTTTTCTTATTTTTAACATTTTTTACTGTAGAGCTGATGTCCCTGAGGCTGCACTTAGCCTCAGGGAGATGAGTGCGCTCTTTCATGTGCATGCGTGAAGGAGCACGTTCTCGGTTTATGGAATCCACAACCCCCCACCCCCACCCCCCGCCGCCCACAGAGGGAGCGCATAGCGCTTCTGTGCGGACATCACGCTGGGTGGGTAGATTGGCATGGCGGGTATGTAGGGCTATGGTTGTGGGGGGGCATGAGTTAGCATGGATGGAACTCAGGAACTGTGCAGGGGTGATAAGGTGTGAGGGATGAGAACTAGAGAGCTTTTTTTTTGTTTTATTGGTTAGATTACAATTGGATGACACTCCAGAGCACTGAGGCTGGCATTTGAACCAGCCCACCTCACCGCTCGGCAGCCTTTGTGGTTGCTTCTGCATTGTTTCTGGGAGTAGCAGAACTCCACTCCAGTTAGCACCTGTTCCCCACCACCCCCACCCTTGGAACAAATAGCCGACCATTTGGGGCACTTTCTCCCAAGTCGGCCTTGTGGAGTTGGCAAAACTTCCTGATTGCATACCTGGCTCACAAAATGGCGGCGCGCCCCCGATTGGGGGTGCTGATCAAAGGCGCCCGCTCTTAAACTTCCCCCCAAAGTGGGGGAAAAATTCTGCCCATTTTATTCCAAACAGTATTTGGTCATCAATGTCTCCTTTTAACCTTCAATCCCATTCCTTGATTTCCTCCAGTACTAAAGTTATTATCAATGACATGGTGCACTCCTATGTTGAGTAGAAGGCCTCCAAGCTCATGCTTGTGGCCGATTTCGTTTGCATGCGAGATTAAAGAGCGAATGTTGACACACTTTGGACATCAGGAGAAAAGGAACTGAATTTCCGCCTCTGAGCCAGGAACGCAATCAGGAAGTTTTGCCAACTCCACAAGGCCGACTTGGGAGAAAGTGCCCCAAATGGTCGGCTATTTGTTCCGGGGGTGGGGGTGGTGGGGAACAGGTGCTAACTGGAGTTGGGCCTGCCACTCTCAGAAACAATGCAGAAGTGACCACAGAGGCTGCCCGAGCGGTGAGGTGGGCTGGTTCAAATGCCTGCTTCAGTGCTGTGGGGTGTCATCCAGTTGTAATCTAACCAAGAAAACAAAAAAAGCTCTCTAGCTCTCACCCCTTATACCTCAAGACCCCCGCACAGTGCCTGAGCTCCATCCATGCTAACTCATGACCCCCCACGACCATAGCCCTACATACTCGCCACACCAATCTATGCTCCTCTACCCACTCCCCATGGCCCTTTATAGCCACTATGCCTACTTACTACCAACTTGTGTCAACCTATGCCCTTTACAACTTCCATGCTAACTTACCCAGTATCCACCATGGGCAGACCTCAGAAACATTTAGCGTTCTAAATTTCTATTACAGATTTCACTATATTAAAAAACTCTCATTGATAAAAGCACATTCAATACATTTAAACCCCTTCAAGTACTTAACCCCAAACATTTGTATTCATAGCCCCAAATCAAAGATAACTAATTTCTTTCTGACCACTTGAAGCTGTCAGTTAAGCAGTGAACTTACAGGCCTCCCACTGTGATAATGATAGGTTGCGGAAATAGTCAAGCAAAAATAATACTAAGATGATAGTATGCAGGCTTATGTCAACATCTATTGAAATTGCAAGCACCAATTTTTTTCAGCTCTAGGCTTTTTTTTCAAAATATAAATAGCAGGGGATTTAAATGACTTGGCAGTTCCACAGGCCTTATCCACTTTTTATGCACATTCACGTCTACTCTTAACAATCCCAAAGGGGTACCTGACCTCTCCAAATAACTCCCATGGGTTTAGACCTTTTAATCAAATTTGTAAAGACCAAGAGTTGTGTTTGTGATCCAAATTGCTTCTGTTTGAAGGTAGCTGCACTTTTAGATGTGCTGCTGCCTCCGTGAACATGGATATGTGAAAAACGTCCCGCTCCAGCGAAAATGCTGCCCCGGCAGGGCTTTTGGATTCTGGGCTCTGGCGCCATTTTGGCTAAGGCCTTCCGGCTTTGCAAAAATCTCAGCGTCTCAAGTCCTTCCTCGTACTATTGTTTCTACTGTCATTTTGGTGAATTTTTGTTGGACGCTTTCCATGATTTGAATATCCTTTCTGTAACGGATTACCCAAAACTTACAGCACTCCAACTATGGCCAAGCCATTACTTCATACAAAGTGATCATTACCTCTTTACTTTTGCACTAAAAAGCCTGTTTATAAAATCCAAAATAGTTTTGCCCTTTTTATGGTTTTATGTTCCTCCACGTGCATGTTTAAGCAATTATGTTTCTGAACCCTAAAGAGGGGATTTTACCTCTGTCCATTGGGCAGAAACCAGGTTGCCAAGCAGTTAAGATTGGCCTGGTACTTACCGGCTGAAGCCCGATCCTTTTGAGGCCCTTCTCGTTTCCCACAGGTTCCCATGTTACCCTCCTCTTCTAAGCAGGCAAGAGGGATGTCCTTAGGGAATTGGTAGGCTCCTTCTTTAAAGGTGCACATTAGGAATTAATAACGTAATTGGGGCGTGACTGCTATTTTAATCAGAAGGCTGTGCAGGGAAGCTGTTGTTTCTTTCCTGCTAGGTCAACCTAGCGGAAAGAGGAGTCAAGACAATGCTCAAAAAGGCAATTGTCTTAATTTTATTGACTTCAACTGTGGAGGGGGGCAGAAAAAGTAGCAGGTTATGCTGTCCAAATCCCTACCTTTACCTGAGTCCTGGAGATTGTACCTACAATCCCCAGAATTGGCCTCCTACATTGAAATATTCTGCTCCCTCCCAATCTACAGCAGTCACTTCCTGCTAGCTTTGGGCAGGAGATTGATGCCTGGGTCAGAATATTGAGGTCGGCGGGTGGGTGTGGTCAGTGGGCCCAGGAGCGGCTGGGAAACAGCCCGCCCCCAGCAATCGGCCCCCAATTAACGGCCAGCCAGCGTGGAAGGCATGCTGAAATGCTCAGCGCTGCCGAGATGGGGGCAGGAGGAGGGCAAGTGCTGAAGTCAGCACGGGCATGGGGGAACGCTCACAGAAAGCTCCCTGAAGGCAGAGAGCTGCCTCAGGGACCTGGTGAATTCAAATCCAATAAACAGATTTTAAAATCCAGAAAAAAATGCCCACACATCAGAAACAGTCGCATGAACACGAAAATTCTGTGCAAATGTTTTTTTTAAATTTAATGATAGAAACCTCATCCCATCCTTGGATGAGGTTTCCTGAAAAATACGTAGGTTGCCTGGCCGATTCACCCAACTGCCAACCGCTATATTGGACGGGCAGCAAAAAATCCCAGTTAATTGCGCTATTTTATGCTCGAGCGTGTCGGGCGCACACCTGCATGCCAAGCGAAAAGATCTGCCCCTGGGAATTTAGAACTGCTCCTTGAGTTGTTGAGGTTGCGATAGTTTGCCCTCCTGCTTTGGCCCCATCCATGAAACTACTGCCTTGAATTAAAATTGGGGCTAGTTTCCATTCATCCACATCCTTCTGGTTCTATCCCAAGAGCTTTTTTATTCCTGCTGTTGCTCTCTAGCCCCATCCACCAACATGCATTTATTATGGTTTGGATGCTGAAGCAATACTGTATTGTTAGCCTGCCAAAGCAAAGCATTTCTTTTTTGCAAGACTATGTGGGAGATTACATTCTTCAGGTTGTAAATCAGTCCCCTGGGTATAATAATATCTGTATAAAAAAAATTGAAAGTTTTCTTTTTTAAGTCTTTGTTCTAATTCCTTATGATTCTCAGCCCAGCTGTTGCCTTGAGAACAATAAAACAGGAGGAATAAAGTACATTCCTGTGTATTCCTATTAAACTACCTGATTGATTATGCTGGAATCATAAAACACACAGTCCTCAGAGGTTGTTCCTTGAGATAAATTCCTAGGACCAAGCACCTGAGAATGCGAGGTGTATCACAATGCAATATAGGATATAACCATTTGACACCTTTTTCTTTATCTAGACAAAAGTTGTTAATTTCTTCCACTGGGAGGAGAAACAAAGAGATCAGTCTCAGACCAAGAGTATTGAATATAGGGAATCTGAGAGTCAGAGAGATCAGTCTCAGACCAAGAGTATTGAATATAGGGACTCTGAGAGTCAGAGCATGGCTATATTAGTGCTGGGGAGGTGGTTGTAGCTGGGGCCTTCTCAGAGAGTGTTAACCTGGATTTGGCCACTAAAGAAAGTTTGCAAGGACTTTTATCTTGCAGTTGACTATTGGTTCCTCTTTTGGACAGCACATCCTTTGTGATGCTCTTCCAATTTTACACTTGGGGAAAAAGTTTCCCCCTGTTGGGGGGGAAGTTCAGGAGCAGATGTGGGCAGGTGCACCTCCGATTGGTGCACTCGATAGGAGGCACACCTCCATTTTACATGGGCAGGCCGATTAAGGCCCGTCCAGCGTGACGTCCGCCAGGAAGCACTATGTGCTCCCTGTGCGGGCGGGTGGGGTTGTGGGGAGGGGGGGGGGGGGGGATTCCCTCAGCTGAGAGGGGGCTCTTTTGTGCATGCTTGCGAAAGATCACACAAATCTCCCTGAGGCTAAGTGCTGCATCAGGGAGATCGACGCCAAATCTTAAAATGTTAAAGAGACAGAAACAAAATTTCCTTGACATGTCCCCTCTTGTGCCACAGTCACATGAGTTGGGACATGTCCATCACTTTTAGTGAAACCTTTACTAAATATTTTAAAAGCCTCATGAAACCTCATTCTGCCCATGGATGAGGTTTCATGCTTTTTCTTAAGCCCGCCAGGACTCCCGGCCTGCCCACCAACCCGAAGGTTGGACGGGCAGGTCCATTAATTATGTTAAGTACTTTTTAAATGGCCTCAATTGGCCGTTGACAGGTTGGTGGGTGCACAGCTGATTCGGCTGCACCCCCGCCGACCTGAAAATTGAAATGACGCGGGGTGATGTCGGGAGCTCCGCCCGCTGTCATGCCGCGTCGGCGAGCGGACCCCGCCCCCGCTTGCTGACCGGGAGATCCTGCCCTTGGAGTCTGGAGTCAGCCTGTGGGTACATAGGACCCAGCTGTTAGTAGGGAGGCCAGGACAGCAAATCCCTTTTTTATGGATCTAAAATGTATAGTTTCTCGGAACCTCGATTGTTGACAGTTTGGACTATAGCTGAAAGAGGGAAACCCAAAAGTGGACAGCATTGTAATGGCACTTACAAAGGTGCATTAAACCCCTTACCACTCAGTGACTTAAGTTATAGTCAGCACCTTGAGTAAAATATAGATTACAGTTGATGACTTCTCACCATTATTCTCTTATAAGATATATAAGGACAGATTTTAACTTGTGGAGGTGGCAGGAGACAGAGAGTAATGAGCTGGCTGCCCTATATACTCCCTGATTAGTTATACTTTCCGCTGATTTCAATCCTCTACTGTGCATATTCAAGAACCATGGGGTTAAAGAAGGAAGCTCACCACCATCTTCTCAAGGGCAATTAGGCATGGGCAACAAATGCTGGCCTTGCCAGTGATGCTCACATTCCTTGAGAAGGATCAAAAAAATCTGAAATGCTACAGATCCTTAACATTCAGTGCCTTGTGGGGACATCATATAAAATAAATAACTGACTCAGGTCTGTATTTTTCTGCTTTTTTTTAACTTCAGTTTGGAAGATTATAAATATGATGTGTATATATCAAAATTTTCAAACCTATTAACCCTATGTCACTCATGTTTTTGCAGACTAGGTAATATTTTATATCAATTCACAAGTATAATGTAGCACACTAACATTTTAATATTTCAACTTTTCATATTATTTGCTTGTTTTCTATATTTTATTACTTAATAGGATGAAAGCCCTACTTTGTTCTCTCTTCATAAATTTACAGCTTTTTAAGCATGGATCATTTTAATAAAACAGTATTAGTCTTGGAAAAGATGCTTATATTCAGTTTTCAAACTAAAAGAAAAATCACAGAAAAGTTATGTTAGCAGTTATTGTGCAATGAATTAAATTTTGGAAAAGCTAGCAAATAAAAGGGAATACATAAAGGCTATGCAATCCTTTACTAAATATTAAAGTAACTTTCCCAAAACAAGTCATCCTATTTTTTTTATGAGGGAAATTCATTATTTCAAGTTTACAAAACATCTTCAGAAATTGTATTAAAATATAAACAGTTGCAAATTCCATTGCATCCTTTGTGATTAGTGTAATATACACAGCTGTTGCAGCAGCAATGATTCCAATATACTCTGGAATATATGGCTTGTAAGCGATTGTCATACTTCAATCCTGCAATTTGTCATGATATGCTCCCCATGTCTTTCAGCAGGTAATCACAGTTCTGGCTGCTATCCCTGTAAAACAGAAAAAAAAATACTAAAGCACTAACTAGGTAGAAATTGCATTTCAGGTTAAATAAAACAAAATCAAATTGCAATTTTTTTGAATGTAGTTGAATTTTCCAAATGTTTGAAGAGTATTTAATTTCATTGTTTTTTCAGGTGTGCCATTGGAAAGCTCAATATTGTGGCTTTGTGTATATATATATAGATATATATATATATATATATATATACTACAGCCCTTAAAATCCTCCAGCCCACTCCACTAATGTCACAGTGGTAAGTATGGCACAGCTGCCAGTGGTTGAGCTTTTGTTTCTTGACCCTGCTAGACTATTTGGCATCAGGATCAGCCTTTATGTGATGGGCAACAAAGTCAGTAAGGGGATGGCATTTTGGGGATTCCTTAGAAGGAGTCTTAGATGGCCACTTGGAGGGGGGCATTGATGGGTATGAAATGGCACCCTGTGGCTTTGCTGGAGAATGGCTGCTGTAGGCAAAGGTTTAAAAAAAGTAAATTAAAAGCCCATTCTTCTGCAGGTCCTTTTCTAATGATAATCAATTACCCTATCCTATGATTTATTAGCCCCTCTTTTGTCTTTTTTTAATGCAGGAACACTTTGGCTGCAAGGAAGGTGAAACAGGCACAAGTCCTGGCAGGAAGTATCCCACTTGCCATTTCCACTTCTGTGAGTGATGTCAGGACGGGATTAGGGGCAGGTGCAAGAAGTGTAATTTTTGTGGTGTGCACTTCTAATTCTAGCATCACCCTCCCAACACAGAGTGCACCTCGGTCCACTCACCCAAGCACAAAGTTCACATTTTGTGTTTTCTGAATTAAAAAATCTCCCAAGAGTTATTCATGCCCATTGCTTAAAGAACTGGTGGAGCACCAATCTGAAAGACAGCGATTGTCATCTCTGTTACCAACTGCATGTCTTTGTGTTCTAGATGTTTCAAAGTTACCTTCCACAACCACTTTCCAGTAGTTTGATCAATGACATTGTACTGTGGTAGCACTTCCATTGTTGAATGCAGATCAAATTTATTATAGAATAATAGTATTGTAATTACATTATTATTGAAAAAAGGCCTGTCTTTTATACAAAACTTTTATACCTGGTAGCCAAAATTAAAGTATTAAATAACTGCATTTTGTTTTTTAATTGTCCCACTTGCAAGGCAACAGAGTGTATAATACTATAATTACCTAAGGAAAAAATCATGACTGTATTTCTAATAACAACAGAGCATATGATGTCAGCAGTAAGACAAAACAAGCGATAACTCATCAACTGCCTGTTTATACTCTTCCTTGCACCCCCAACAACCCAGTCCCCGATATTTAATTGCATTGACTTCAATGGAACTGATTATCAGGCAGGAAGTATAACAAGTGGTCAATGTAATACCACTCAATAACGCTATCACTGAAGATGTATTTCTATCTCTAGACCCAGGATGGGAACCCCCAGCCCTGGGGCTGGATCCAGCCCGCTGCAATTTTTCATTCGGCCCGCGGTGAGGTTTCAAAATCCAGCCACGCCACCCCCACCCCCACGCACCACATGCTGCATTCTGGGCCAGCCACCGCTATGTTCTGATGCCTGAGCCTCGGCCGCAGTCATTAGAGGCCCAGGCTATAGGGAGAGTGCCATGACCTGAGATCAGGAGCAGGAGGGTAGGGCAGGGACGGGAAGCTGCCGGCTACCAATCGGGTGGTGAAGTGTGAGTAACCTGGGGTGGGGAAGAAAAGGACACCCGGCTCCATCAGCGGCTCATACCCCCTCCCGCTCCCAACTCCACTGGTGTCCTAGGACAGGGGCTCAATCCCTGCAGACTGAGGAAGGGGCCCAGGCTCCAGGCCCAGGTGCAGCCTCGGACTTGGAATTGGCCAGAGCCTTGGGTTGTTGAGTAACTTGCCCTGGGCCGGTTTGGAGGTGAGACAGAGTGGGAAAGGAGAGGGAGAGAGAGAAAGAGAGAGAGGGACAGTGTGGGAAAGGAAAGAGAGAGAGAGAGACATACACAGACAAAGCGGGAAAGGAGAGAGAGAGAGAAAGAAAGGCAGACAAAGTGGGAAGTGAGAGAAAGAGGCAGAGAGAGAGAATGGGAAAGGAAAGCAAGCAAAAAGTTGAGCTGAATTTCAGGAGTGCTGTGATTGAGAAGCTGTGCTGCTCCGGGCTTTTTGGGTGATTTAGTGTTATCTAATTTGAATTAGTGAAGGAACTGGAATTTAACATTTTGGCCACACCGCTCAATATTGAAGCAGTCGATGTACCTGAAGACCTTCAAAGCGAAGTTATAAAACTGCAAAGCAACATTGAACTTAAGGTTAAATACAATAAGCTGCCTCTGCTGGAATTCTACAGAATCCATGTCGGCACTGATGAATTTCTAAACTGGAGGAGACATGCGCTGAAAATTGCATCGCTGTTTGGAACAGCATACTGCTGTGAGCAGATTTTGTCAAAAATTTCTCTCGCAAGGAACCGTTTGCTTGCCAGATTAACAGAAGTGAATCTGGAAAGCCAGTTGTGCGTAGCAACATCATCAGTGCCAGCAGACATAACAAGGCTCATTAAGGAAAAGCAAACTCAGCCATCGCATTAAAGCAGTGGGTGAGTTGAACATTTCTCAATTCTCTCTTTAAAAAAAAAGTAAATTAAGCTGGTTTTTATGGGTGTGTGGCCCGCAACTGATTTTGTCTATGTGCTCCAGAGGTTTACTGCACAGAAGTGGGACGTTTGGTCCATTGTGCTGTACTGGTTCTTTGGTTTCAACAAACATTACAGAAGACCATTATTTCAATAAATATCTACCTTAGCTCTTGGAGCGCCAATTTATTTTTCATTCGGACTTCTTCTGTTATTGGGTAAAGCTGGAATATCAATAACCCAATGATAATCAGTCCTGTAGGCGCTGCTCCCACTAGCAGTTTTAGGGTTAAAGCCACAGGAGGGGGCTGGAAACATGCTCCAGTTTCATAGCCTGCAAAACTAGGACACAACCATCATGAAACTTTTCTGACACCTAATGTAGAGCGTACATTTCTCATGTTATGTTATCTTGTATTGTTATGACTCTATCTGTTCTAATTGCAGATAACTTGAACTGCTAGTGTCATGTCAAAGTTCTTATACCAGCTAGATGGATTAAGTTATAGTCAAAACAACTATTAAATCTCAAGACAGAATATTCTGCAGGATTTAGTGCCAGCCAACGACAAATTGAATGAAATCGTCAGAATCCTAGGCAATGAGCTTTACTATATTGCTTAGTTTTACAGAACGCCATAAGGGGAACACCAGATGTCACACTCCTGCATCTCCCCGTGCTTTGGCCTGAATTTTCAGCTCAGCGAGTGGGCGCGATCAGTGGGCCCGTGAGCGGTTGGGAAGTGGACCGTTGGCTGCAATTTCACGCTGGCTGGCCAATTAATGGCCAATGAGCATGAAGCACGCACTGATACGATCAGTGCTGGTGAGTTGGGGGGGGTGGAAGAAGGGTGAGCACTGAAGTCAGCACAGGCACGGAATGAAAGCTCCCTGAAGGCCGAGAGCTGCCTCGGGGAGCTGAAGAATTTAAATCTGAACAATAATGATTTTAAAATCCGGAAAAATGCCCACGCATCAGAGTCACCTGAACATATACAACATAAAAGTTCTGTCCAAGCGTTTTTATTTTTTTAATTTAACGATGGAAACCTCAACCCACCCTTGGATGAGGTTTCCTGAAAAATGCAAAGGCCGCCTGGCTGATTCACTCACCCGCCAACTGTAATGTTGGACGGGCAGCGAAAATTCCCAATTAATTGCACTGTTACTGGGCTTAATAGCCCTCTTAATTGCCAGCGGGCACGCTTCTAAGTTCAGTGTGCACTTGCCAATTGAAATATTGCGCGAGTGCGCGATAATGTTGGGATGCTCACTCGACATCATCGCGCGCTATTTTACACTCGAGCGTGTCAGGCACATGCCCGCACTCCGAGCGAAGTATTCTGCCCTTAGTTTCAGAGTGAGGCTTTAACAGGTCATCCAGATGCCTGTCCTCTGAATCATGTTGCATGGTGCATCAATGGATGGAGAGAAAGAAGAAACTATTGTCGAAAGAGGGAGTCTAGGTTGGTTGACGTGGCACTGATGCTGGGGAGAGATGTTTCTCTGAAAGTGAGGTTGAGGTATGTTGAAGGGACAGAGTATCGAGAACTTGATTTTGCATCCGCCCATGCTAAACCTGATTCTGGACTGCTTAATGCTGAGTGTGAAATTCTTCAACTCAATATCACTGACATTCTTTACCAAAACTCACAATTGTTTTTAACAAAGAACTTGCATCTTTTAAGCAGGTGACAATATTTACATTGCATATCATCTGTTGGTGAACTAATGCAGCTGTTTAAGAAGGGAAATGACATGAGCTTAACATGTTTTAACCACTTACTCAAGGCTAAGAGTAGAGAATCCCAGAGAAACTCCAGCAGACAGCTTGGTGAAGAAAACATAGAATGAGCAGAATATGGGTTCCAGTCCTTTTATGCATGGATTTTGAAGTCTAAAATCGTCAATAACATCAGGCAGCATAGACCTGCAATGGGAAATAAACAAGCCTAAGTACAGGGTAATACTCTTGAGGTCTATATCCTAATATAAATATAACGTCAGGAATGTTAAACAGAATCTTAGAACTTCATATTCTAGTGTAGATGTCAACTGTGGTGTATGAATTTTCTCATTCATGACTGCATCACCAATAAAATTCTCAAGGTTGTTATGACCTATGCAGTTGGTAAAGGTGAGTTATTTAAAAATCCCAGAGGGAAACTTTAAACAACTGTCATAATCACAGAATCACAGAGCAGAAGAGGCCCTTTGGCCCATCGAGTCTGCACCGACACGTGAGAAACATCTGACCTATCTACCTAATCCCCTTTACCAGCACTTGGCCCATAGCTTTGAATGTTATGATGTGCCAAGTGCTTATCCAGGTACTTTTTAAAGGATGTGAGGCAACCCACCTCCACCACCCTCCCAGGCAGTGCATTCCAGACCGTCACCACCCTCTGGGTAAAAAAGTTTTTCCTCACATCCCCCCTAAACCTCCTGCCCCTCACCTTGAACTTATGTTCCCTCGTGACTGACCCTTCAATTAAGGGGAACAGCTGCTCCCCATCCACCCTGTCCAAGCCCCTCATAATCTTGTACACATCAATCAGGTCGCCCCCTCAGTCTTCTCTGCTCCAGCAAAAACAACCCTAGTCTGTCCAACCTCTCCTCATAACTTAAATATTTCATCCCAGACAACATCCTGGTGAATCTCCTCTGCACCGCCTGCAATCACATCCTTCCTATAATATGGCGACCAGAACTGCGCACAGTACTCCAGCTGTGGCCTCACCAAGGTTCTACACAACTCCAACATGACCTCCCTACTTTTGTAATCTATGCCTTGATTGATAAAGGCAAGTGTGCCAAATGCCTTTTTCACCACCCCACTAACATTCTCCTCTGCCTTCAGAGATCTATGGACACACGCGCCAAGGTCTCTTTGTTCCTCAGAACTTCCTAGTGTCATGCCGTTCATTGACTACTTCCTTGTCAAGTTACTCCTTCCAGAGTGTATCACCTCACACTTTTCAGGGTTAAATTCCATCTGCCACTTATCTGCCCATTTCACCATCCCATCTATATCTTCCTGTAGCCCAAGACACTCAACCTCACTATTAACCACCTGTCCAATCTTTGTGTCATCCGCAAACTTACTAATCCTACCCCCTACATAGTCATCTATGTTGTTTATATAAATGACAAAGAATAGGAGATTGAGCACAGATCCCTCTGGACACTGGCTTCCAGTCACGAAAGCATCCTTCTGTCATCACCCTCTGTTTCTTACAACTAAGCCAATTTTGAATCCACCATATCAAATTATCCTGGATCCCATGTGCATTTGCCTTCTTTATAAGTCTCCCATGTGGGACCTTGTCAAAGGCTTTGCTGAAATCCATATAGACTTCATCAACTGCACTACCCTCATCTACACCTGGTCACCTCCTCAAAAAATTCAATCAAATTTGTTAGGCATGACCTCCCTCTGACAAAGCTATGCTGACTATCCCTGATCAAACCTTGCCTCTCCAAGTGGAGATAGATTCTCTCCTTCAGAATTTTCTCCAATAGTTTCCCTACCACTGACGTGACACCCACTGGCCTGTAGTTCCCTAGCTTATCTCTACAACCCTTCTTAAGTAGCGGAACAACATTAGCTGTTCTCCAGTCCTTTGGCATCTGCCCGTGGCCAGAGAGGAATTAAAAATTTGGGTCAGAGCCCCTGCGATCTCCTCCCTTGCCTCCCTCAGCAGTCTGGGACACAAATCCTTCAGACTTGGAGATTTGTCCACTTTTAAGCCTGCCAACACCTCCAATATCTTGTCACTCTATCAATTTGCTTAAGAACCTCGCAGTCTCTCTCCCCGAGTTCGATACCTTCATCCTCATTCTCTTGGGTGAAGATGGATGTGAAGTATTCATTCAACACTCTAGCAATGTTCTCTGGCTTCAGCCATAGATTGCCCCCTTGGTCCCTTAAAGGCCCCACTCTTTCCCTGGTTATCCTCTTCCCATTGATATACTTATAGAATATCTTGGGATTTTCGCTACTTTTACCAGCCAGAGCTTTCTCTTTGCTCTCCTGTTTGCTTTCTTAAGCTCCACCTTGCACTTTCTGTACTTACTAATGCCTCCGCTGATTTGCTTCCCTCGTACCTGCTAAAAGCCTTTCTCTTCCTTCTCATCGTAACCTGAATATCTCTGGTCATCCATGGTTCTTAAGGTTGGACAGGCAGCATCCTTAACAACTTTAATTACTTTGTTAGTGGCCTTAATAGGCCTTTGACAGTTCAGTGGCCAACGTCACCGCGCGTCATTTTACGCATTGGTGAGCGGGCGGGCTCTGGCCCCACTCGCCGATAGGAAAATTCTTCCCTAAGTGTTATGTTTGAGATGTGACTCTGGACTCAGGAATCAGACCACTACTTCTCAAGGTTTTATGTTAAACTAAATGAAACATTTTATTAATTTACTCAGGTTTAAAAAAAGTACACATGGCTCCTATCATAACTTTTAACAAATTCCCAAGCTAACCTCCATTAAGGCAACAGCAACCCATAGACTTAACCAAACACCAGGCAAAGCATTTTCACCTTACAAATTCAAAATGAGGTTCTTTCCACTGTGGAGCCAGTTGGGCCAGTTGGAGGTTTAGAGCTGCCTTTTGATCTCACATTGCCTCTGGCTGCACACCCGAAACCTACTGAAGTTATACCTATCAGCCCCATTGAATGTTAATTCTCATTGTATCAATAACCTCTTTGAACTTCGCCTTTTAACAATGAAACCCCTTTCATACTACCGATTTTATTAGCAATATAAATAAATGGCTTAGTATCTGTTGGACAAGCGTCAAGTTTTCACCCCACTTCTTGAATGCTCTATTAAAAACATGCAAATGCACGCTATCTCTCATCCATATCAAAACTAGTACCCATCAAAGCACCCAGACTAACTGGCTTTAACCCAATTAGGACACACCCGCAGAGTAACCTTTACTTTAAAAGAAAAATATTTTCCGAAATATTATATACATTAATAGCTTCATGATATCCCCCTCCTTATTGAAAAATGAACTGTCATAATTCTAAAAAATGGCGTCATTTTAATAACCCATTTCACACTATCTCCTATACTCATTACACTATTACATTACCAGATGCATGCATTAACATAACTATATATATACATGTTCTTGGTATCAACAGAAATCACTCCAATTCAGTGTCTAGGTTTTTTTTAAATGTCCCAAATCTCTTTAAGCTTCAAACTCTTATTATAATGCATCTGCGAAGAGATTTTCTCTTTCAGCAATATGTATAGTACGTAGATTGAATGGTTGTAACAATAAACTCCATCTGAAAAGCCTTGCACTTTAATCACAAAATTTGTCCAAACGCTTCAAAGGATTATGGTCTGTTTAAACGATTGTTTCCGGAGAATTGTTTGTAACGTAAATTTCAAAATGCTGCAATGCTAACACCAAATTCAAAGTCTCTTTTCAATGGTTGAATGTCTTCTCTGTTGTACATTCAGTTTCTGTGAAAAATACCCTATCAGTTTTTCAATTCCAGTGTCATCTTCTTGTAACAATACAGCCCCAATGCCTAAACATAAATAAAAATACCTGGAAAAACTCAGCCGGTCCGACAGCATCTGTGGAGAGGAACACAGTTAACATTTCGAGTCCGTATGACTCTTCAGCAGAACTAAGGAAAAATAGAAGAGAGGTGAAATATAAGCTGGTAAAGAGGGGTGGGGGTGGGACAAGTAGAGCTGGATAGAGGGCCAGTGATAGGTGGAGATTGCCAAAAGATGTCAGAGACAAAAGGACAAAGAGGTGTTGACGGTGGTGATATTAGCTAAGAAATGTGCTAATAGGTGATATTAAGGGTAGAAAGCAAGATGAGCAAGGTACAGATAGCCCTAGTGGGGGTGGGGTGGGGGGAAAGGATCGAAATGGGCTAAAAGGTAGAGATAAAACAATGGATGGAAATACATTTAAAAATAATGGAAATAGGTGGGAAAAGAAAAATCTATATAAATTATTGGAAAAAAGGGGAATCGGAAGGGGGGTGGGGATGGAGGAGAGAGTTCATGATTTAAGATTGTTGAACTCAATATTCAGTCCGGAAGGCTGTAAAGTGCCTAGTCGGAAGATGAGGTGCTGTTCCTCCAGTTTGCATTGAGCTTCACTGGAACATTGCAGCAGGCCAAGGACGGACATGTGGGCATGAGAGCAGGGTGGAGTGTTGAAATAGCAAGCGACAGGGAGGTCTGGGTCATGCTTGTGGATAGACTGAAGGTGTTCTGCAAAGCGGTCACCCAGTCTGCGTTTGGTCTCTCGAATGAAGAGGAAACCGCATTGGGAGCAGCGAATGTAGTAGACAGCCCCAGTGCCTATATCGCTTGCATCAATGGCCAACTTGAATTGCTTGGCATAACTGAGTACTGCCAACACTGGTGTTGTAGTTAATACAGTTTTCAAACTATCGAATGACTTCTGACTCTCCGGTGTCCATTGAAACTTCCAGTTCTTTTTTAATAATTCAGTCAGTGGAGCAACCACTTGGCTAAAATTTGGTACAAATTTCCAATAAAACCCACTCATGCCCAGAAATCTCAAAACTTCTCACATTGCTGTAGTCACTGGGAAATCCACGATAGCCTTGACATTTGCATCTCTCAGAGTCACCTTACCATGTCCAATGCTATGGCCGAGATATGTAACTTGCACTTTTGCAAATTCACTTTTAGCCAAGTTCATCACCAAATTTGCTTCTTATAGTTGAGTAAATAATTCTTCCAGATGCTGTAAATGCTCCTCCCATGTCCGACTGAAAATAATTAGATCATCAATATAAACTGCACAATTGCTTAGACCTGCAATTACTTTGTTTGTCAGTTTTTGAAATGTCGCATTCTTCATACCAAATAGCATGACTTTAAATTGATATAAAACAAAAACAGAATTACCTGGAAAAACTCAGCAGGTCTACCTACATTTCAAAAACTGACAAACAAAGTAATTGCAGGTCTAAGCAATTGTGCAGTTTATATTGATGATCTAATTATTTTCAGTCGGACATGGGAGGAGCATTTACAGCATCTGGAAGAATTATTTACTCAACTATAAGAAGCAAATTTGGTGATGAACTTGGCTAAAAGTGAATTTGCAAAAGTGCAAGTTACATATCTCGGCCATAGCATTGGACATGGTAAGGTGACTCTGAGAGATGCAAATGTCAAGGATTTCCAGCATCCGCAGTTTTTTTGTTTTTATTTAAATTGATATAGTCCACTTGGCATTATGCTAATATCACCTTTGCCCTCTCTGACAATAGTACCTGCCAATGTCCTTTTAGCAAGTCAACCTTTGTGATAAATTTCAATTGTCCCACTTTCTCAATGCAATCCTACAACCGTGGTATGGGATATGAATCCACTTTTGTCACTGCATTCACCTTTCACCTGCCCACACACAGTCTTTGGGTTCCATCCGGTTTCGGTATCAGTACAACAGGTGACCTCCAGTTACTGCAACTAGACTCAATGATATTATTTTGAAGTATGAAATCAATTTCTTTTTGTACTTGTGATAACTTTGCTGGATTTAATCCATAAGGCTGTTGCCTCACTGAAGATGATATTTCTATACATACTTCATGTAAAGCCAAATGTGTCTTCCCCAATTTATTTCCGCAAATAAGTTTGTGTGACTGCAACAGCTTTTCCAAATCACTGACACTTTCTTGGTAGATAAGTCAATATTTCATTTCAGTTTTCAAGCACCCCCTCATTATCTAATTTGATTAGAGGAAAATCAATTTCAGAGTCCTGCACTTCTACCCTTTCTCATCATCCACCATCACTAACACCTCTTTTTTGTTCCTCTTCCCTGTCAAAGTACTTTTTAAGCATATTTACATGACACACCTTCTGCTTCTTTCTTCTATCTGGAGTATTTATTAAATAATTTACTTCACTCAATTTCTTTTCAATCCTGCAAGGTTCAAGAAATCTTGCATTTAATGAATCTCCTACAACTGGTAATGAAACTAATACTTTCTCTCCAGAAACAAAACAATGAATTTTAGCCTTCTTATCTGCTTTCACTTTCATCACTTGCTGTAATATGAAATTTGACCCCTGATCTGATTGTATTTGTTTAGATAAACCATATCTTGTAAAAAATTGAATTAACTCCTCCACAATCTTCTTAGTTGTAATATTTCTTAAAGGTATTGCTTCAGTAAACCTAGTAAACACATCCATTATTGTTAATAAATACTGATTTCCACTTGTAGTTTTAGGGAGGGGTCCTACACAAACAATTGTGACCCTGGTAAAAGGTTTCTCAAATGCTGGTATTGGAATGAAAGGCGCCGGCTTAATCACTGCCTGTGCTTTTCCTGTTATTTGACATGTATAACAGGTTCTACAGGATTTGACTACATCCCGATGCAATCCTGCCCAAAAAAAATACCTCTGTGTCTTTTCCTGTGTTTTCCTAATTCCTAAATGTCCCCCCATTGGAATTTCATGAGCAATCCTCAGAATCTCATTTCTATACTCTAATGGGATAACAATCTGATGCACCTCCCTCCAACTTTCATTTGCTGAGACATGATTTGATCTTTCTCATTAATATATTCCCTCGAAGATAATAACATTCTGGTAAACATTTTGCTTTGGCTTCTGAATGAGCTTTCTGATATAAAACTGTTTTAATTGCAAATCATTTTTCTGTAACTCCACTAACCTCTTTGAGTTAAACACTTCAACTGAACTGTTCTGCATTGCTTCCTCCTGAACAATGTTATCAAATACAGTGATACAAGTACAACGACACCTTCTTCTTGCCTTTGAACTGCTTGCTTATCTTAAAAGCAAAAAACTGCGGATGCTGGAAATCCAAAACAAAAATAAATATACCTGGAAAAACTCAGCAGGTCCGGCAGCATCTGCGGAGAGGAACACAGTTAATGTTTCGAGTCTGTATGACTCTTCAACAGAACTAAGTAAAAATAGAAAAGAGGTGAAATATAAGCTGGTTTAAGGGTGGGGGGGGGAAAGGGGTTGGACAGGTAGAGCTGGATAGAGGGCCAGTGATAGGTGGAGATTGCCAAAAGATGTCATTGACAAAAGGACAAAGAGGTGTTGAAGGTGGTGATATTATCTAAGGAATGTGCTAATTAAGGGTAGAAGCAAGGTACAGATAGCCCTCATGGGGGTGCCCCAGAATAAATTGAACCCTTGCAATGGGAGAAATGCCTTGCAATGGGCAATTTTTCCACTACTCCAACTATAACCTCACCCGTCTTCCATTTGCTCTTTAAATTTACTTTCCACAATGGAATAGATTTAGCATCTCCATGAACCCCACTTATTATTCTCTTTCTCCTGCAATATTCCCTCTGAACAACAAGTATCACTATCCCACAACATTAAGGATTGACTAGCCCCTTTGTCTCTTAATATTTTAGCATCTTTACCTACTCCAACCTGTACACATGGAAAGATTTTCCCTTCACACACAAAGTTTTTAAATATTTCTGCAACCTGCTCCCCAGAAATCTCTTGAGTAAAGTGTGAACACATTTCCACTTCTCTGCCTTTCATTGATTCTCCCTGCTTCACCTATACACAAACCAGGTTTGTGCCTGAACCTCAGAACCCACTGTACTTTTACTTCCAGAGCTTTTCTGTACCCCAACAATTCCTATAGATTTTTCCTGAAATCTCCAGTACACTGACTTCATGTGCCCCACTTTATTACAATGAAAAAAAACCTCAATTTTCGAATGTCACTTCTGCCTTGAGCACCTTCCTTTTTTGTTTCGAGAAAAAACTTCCTGGGAACTTCCAGCTATTCCTTCTCTTCCCTGACTACCTGCCTTATTTTCACCTTCCCATTTTTAATCCTTTTCCAATTTGAAAGGGTGAAGGAAAAAAAGGTTTAGCTCTATGAACTAACTCATAATCATCAGCTATCTCTGCTGCTTGTCTTACAGAATCAACCCTCTGTTCCTCCAGATGAGTTCTCACTACCGAAGGGATTGAATCTTTAAATTCTTCCAAAAGAATGATTTCCCTCAGAGCTGCATATGTGGTTTCTATTTTTAATGCCTGTATCCACTGGTCCAAATTACTTTGTTTTACTCTTTCAAATTCAATATAAGTTTGCCAAGGCTGTTTTCTCATATTCCTAAATTTCTGCCTGTGTGCTTCAGGAATCAACTCATACGCACTCAAAATAGCTTTTTTCACCACATCATAATTCACTGACATTTCTTCTGAAAGCAAAGCGTATACCTCAATCCCCCTACCTAATAAACTTAGATTGTAATAATACTGTCCAGTTTTCCTGTGGCCATTTCATCTGTTTAGCTCGGTTCTCAAAAGAAATAAAGAATGCTTCAATATCTGTTTCCTCAAAGTTTGGAAGAGCTTGTACAAATTTAAACATCTCCCCACTGGGTTCTACTCTCGAGGTAAATCCTTCTTCACCTACTGAAGTCTCTTTTCTAACTGCTAACATTTTCAGTTAGAATTCTCTCTCTCTCTCTCTCTTTCTCTTTCCTTCTCTATCTTCACAATTTCTAATTCCCTATTAAAAGCCATTTCTCTGTCCTTTGCTTCAAATTCAAGCTTTTTCATTTGTAACTGAATTCCCACTACCTCCAGCTGTGACTCACTAGTGTCAGGTTTCACTTCCAACTGCAGATGCTCTGCTATACTTTGAACTATATCAGATGTCCTAGCTTCTGCGCGTAACCCTGACTGTAACTTACCCGCCAACTCTGTTAACTTCCTTTTGGTTATTTTCTCCAACCAGAGTTATCTCTTCTCCTCCCAGACAAATCTTAGTAATTGCCAAAACTATCCTGCAGTCTCACCACTTCGAAACTACCTCACCAACTCCTGAATTCAAAGTGCCACTCATACTCGTAAGCTTTAATATTCACCAATTCCTGACCATTCGAGGAATTAGAAATATAAATTATTCCGGGCACAGCCCCCAACTGTTATGATCGACATAGTTGGTAAAGCGGAGTTATTTAAAAATCTCAGAAGGAAATGTTAAACAACTGTCATAATCAATAATTTTAAGTGTTATGTTTGAGATGCGACTCTAAACTCAGGAATCAGACCACTAGTTCTCGAGGTTTTACATTAAAATAAATGAAACATTTTATTAATTTACACAGGCTAAAATATATGTACACATGGCCACTACCATAACTGTTAACAAATTCCCAAGCTAATCTCCATTAAGGCAAGAGCAACCCATAGACTTAACCAAACACCAGGCAAAGCATTTTCACCTTATAAATTCAAAATGAGGTTCTTTCCACTGTGGAGCCAGTTGGGCCAGTTGGAGGCTTAGAGCTGCCTTTTGATCTCACATTGCCTCTGGCTGCACACCCGAAACCTACTGAAGTTATACCTATCAGCCCCATTGAATGTTAATTCTCATTGTATCAACAACCTCTTTGAACTTTACCTTTTAACAATGAAACCCCTTTCATTGCACCAAATTTATTAGTAATATAAATAAATGGCTTAGTATCTGCTGGATAGGCGTCAAGTTTTCACGCCACTTCTTGAATGCTCTATTCAAAAAAATGCAAATGCATGCTATCTCTCTTCTATATCAGTACCGATCAAAGCAGCCGGACTAACTGGCTTTAACCCAATTAAGACATACCCGCAGCGTAACCTTTATTTTAAAAGAAAAATATTTTGCAAAATATTATGTACATTAATAGCTTCATGACAAGGTGGTTATGCTGCTTAGGATCACAGCTGGTGGAATTGTGCTGTGCGGGACAGGCTCTAGGATCTGCCCTGGTTCAGATTGTAACAAACCCTAACTGTGCCTGCAGGGTAATATAACAATTTAAAAATGGCCCTGGTGACCATTTTCTAGGAGGGATATCTGGTGTCTTTGTGAAGTAGGGAAAACACAAGTCTAAAAATAAAAACAAAAAACTGTAGATGCTGGAAATCCAAAACAAAAACAGAATTACCTGGAAAAACTCAGCAGGTCTGGCAGCATCGGCGGAGAAGAAAAGAGTTGACGTTTTGAGGCCTCATGGTGGGGGGGGGGGGTGGGGGGGGGTGTGTGTGTGTGTGTGTGGTGGTGGGGTGGGGGGGGGAGAGAAGTTGGGGGGAGGGGTGGTGTGGTTGTAGGGACAAGCAAGCAGTGATAGGAGCAGATCATCAAAAGATGTCACAGACAAAAGAACAAAAGAACACAGAAGTGTTGAAGGTGGTGATATTATCTAAACGAATGTGCTAATTAAGAATGGATGGTAAGGCACTCAAGATATAGCTCCAGTGGGGGTGGGGTGGAAAGACTAGCAGGACATAAAAGATTTAAAAATAATGGAAATAGGTAGGAAAAGAAAAATCTATCTAAATTATTGGAAAAAACAAAAGGAAGGGGGAAGAAACAGAAAGGGGGTGGGGATGGAAGAGGAAGGTCAAGATCTAAAGTTGTTGAATTCAATATTCAGTCCGGAAGGCTGTAAAATGCCTAGTCAGAAGATGAGGTGCTGTTCCTCCAGTTTGCGTTGAGCTTCACTGGAACATTGCAACAGGCCAAGGACAGACATATGGGCAAGAGAGCAGGGTGGAGTGTTAAAATGGCAAGCGACAGGGAGGTTTGGGTCATTCTTGCGGACAGACCGCAGGTGTTCTGCAAAGCAGTTGCCCAGTTTACATTTGGACTCTCCAATGTAGAGGAGACCACATTGGGAGCAACGAATGCAGTAGACTAAGTTGGGCGAAATGCAAGTGAAATGTCGCTTCACTTGAAAGGAGTGTTTGGGTCCTTGGATGGTGAGGAGAGAGGAAGTGAAGGGGCAGGTATTGCATCTTTTGCGTGGGCATGGGGTGGTGCCATAGGAGGGGGTTGAGGAGTAGGGGGTGATGGAGGAGTGGACCAGGGTGTCCCGGAGGGAGCGATCCCTACGGAATGCCGATAAGGGGGGTGAAGGGAAGATGTGTTTGGTGGTGGCATCATGCTGGAGTTGGCGGAAATGGCGGAGGATGATCCTTTGAATGCGGAGGCTGGTGGGGTGATGTGAGGACAAGGGGGACCCTATTATGTTTCTGAGAGGAAGGAGAAGGCGTGAGGGCATAGGCGTGGGAGATAGGCCAGACACAGTTGAGGGCCTTGTCAACGACGGTGGGTGGAAAACCTCGGTTAAGGAAGAAGGAGGACATGTCAGAGGAACTGTTTTTGAAGGTAGCATCATCAGAACAGATGCGACGGAGGCGAAGGAACTGAGAGAATGGGATGGAGTCCTTACAGGAAGCGGGGTGTGAGGCGCTGTAGTTGAGGTAGCTGTGGGAGTCAGTAGGCTTGTAATGGATATTGGTGGACAGTCTATCACCAGAGTTTGAGACAGAGAGGTCAAGGAAGGGAAGGGAAGTGTCAGAGATGGACCATGTGAAAATGATGGAGGGATGGAGATTGGAAGCAAAATTAATAAATTTTTCCAAGTCCCGACGAGAGCATGAAGCAGCACCAAAGTAATCATCGATGTACCGAAGAAAGAGTTGTGGAAGGGGGCCGGAGTAGGACTGGAACAAGGAATGTTCCACATACCCCATAAAGAGACAGGTATAGCTGGGGCCCATGCGGGTCCCCATAGCCACATCTTTTATTTGGAGCAAGTGAGAGGAGTTAAAGGAGAAATTGTTCAGTGTGAGAACAAGTTCAGCCAGACGGAGGAGAGTAGTGGTGGATGGGGATTGTTCGGGCCTCTGTTCGAGGAAGAAACTAAGGGCCCTCAGACCATCCTGGTGGGGGATGGAGGTGTAGAGGGATTGGACATCCATGGTGAAGAGGAAGCAGTTGGGGCCAGGGAACTGGAAATTGTTGATGTGACGTAAGGTGTCAGAGGAATCACGGATGTAGGTGGGAAGGGACCGGACAAGGGGAGAGAGAAGGGAGTCAAGATAATGAGAAATGAGTTCCATGGGGCAGGAGCAAGCTGACACGATCAGTCTACCGGGACAATTCTGTTTGTGGATTTTGGGTAGGAGGTAGAAGCGGGCCGTCCGCGGTTGGGTGACTATCAGGTTGGAAGCTGTGGGAGGGAGATCCCCAGAGGAGATGAGGTCAGTGACAGTCCTGGAAACAATGGCTTGATGTTCAGTGGTGGGGTCATGGTCCAGGGAGAGGTAGGAGGAAGTGTCTGCGAGTTGACACTCAGCCTCCACGAGGTAGAGGTCAGTGTGCTAGACAACAACAGCACCACCCTTGTCAACGGGTTTGATGACAATGTTGGGGTTGGACCTAAGAGAATGGAGTGCAGTAAGTTCAGAAAGAGACAGATTAGAATGAGTGAGAGGAGCAGAGAAATTGAGACAACTAATGTCACGCTGACAGTTCTCAATGAAAGGATCAAGGGAAGGCAAGAATCCAGAGGGAGGGGTCCACATGGAGGGAAAATATTGGACGTGGGTAAAAGGATCCGTTGAACGGGGAGAGGACTCCTGCCCAAAGAAGTGAGCACGGAGACGAAGACAGCGGAAGAAGAGTTCAGCATCATGCCGAGCCCGAAATTCATTGAGATGAGGGCGTAAGGGTATGAAACTAAGTCCTTTGCTGAGCACTGAACGTTCAGCGTTGGAGAGGGGAAGGTCAGGGGGTATAGTGAATACACGGCTGGGGCTGGGATTGGAAGATGGGGCGGGGACGGAGGGACAGGCAGGGGTGGAGGGTCCTAGATGGGTGTTGGTGTCGATGAGTTGTTGGAGCTTGCGTTCCTTAGCACTTGAGAGAAAGAGAAAAAGTTTCTTGTTGAGACGTTGGATGAGACGAAGAATAAAATGAAACTGGGGTCACGCGCAGCTTTGAAAAAGGGTACGGCGGTACTGCTGGAGGGAGAGGTCGAGTGTATTTATATGGCGGCGCATGGCACTGAGTGTGGATCTCAAAATGTGACGGGAACAGCAGTCCGAGAAACGTTTAATGTCCCGGAGATACCCATAATCCTGGGTGGGTTCGAAAAAAGAGGGGTGGATTTTCAGTTGAAATCCATGTGGGGCAAGTCAGAGACGGAGACAGTCACTGAGAAAGGAGATATGGCTGTGAAAGTGGGTTTTAGTAAACACCTTGTCAAACACCAGGAGAGAAATGGAAAGCAATGAAGGTGAACAAGGCAAAAGAGAGATACGGAAATCTTGTCGCAGAGACGAACAAAACTTCTTCAAGGTAGGCATTTCTTGAAGAGGCATGGCAGTCAATTAAACACAGAGATAAAAACATCTGGGTTTGAGATTGAAGTCGGGGAAGTCATTCTGCGTCCTTTCTTCCATCTTATTCTGTAAAATCATCACTCCAGATTAGCTGGCCAGGATTTTTAAAATTTGTTCATGTGGATGTGGGCATCATTGGCCAATTTATTGCCTATCCCTAATTGCCCTTCAGAAGAAGGTGGTGAGCTGCTTTCTTGAACAACTGCAGTCCATGTGTTGACATACCCATAGTGCTTTTAGGGAGGAAGTTCCAAGATTTCCAGCAACAGGGAAGGAATGCATGGCTGGCATACAACCTGGAAGCCAACTTGCAGGTGCTGGTATTCCCATGCGTCGGCTTTTCTTGTCCTTCTAGGTGGTAGAGGCTGTGGATTTGGAAGGTGCATCAAAGCAACGTTGGCAAGTTGCTGCAGTGTATCTTGTAGGTGGTACACACTGCTGCCACTGTGCTCCGGTGTCAGAGGGAATGTATGTGGACGGGGAGCCAATGAAGTGGGTTTCATTGCCCTGGATAGTGTTGAGCTTCTTCAGCGTTGTTGAAACTACACTCATCCAGGCAAGTGGGGAGTATTCCAGCACACTCCTGTCTTGTGCCTTGTAGATACAGGGAGGGCTTTGGGGTGTCAGGAGATGAGTTACATGCCACAGAATTCTCAGCAGTTGGCATGCCCTTGTAGCCAAAATACTTATGTTGCTGGTCCAATTAAGTTTCTGCCCGGGCTGTTGATGGCTGGACATTCAGCTATGGTGGCACCATTGAATGTCAGTGGGAGGCTGTTAGACTCTCTCTGGTTGACGATGGTCATTGTTTAGTGCTTGTGTGGTGAGGATGTTAGTTACCATTTATTAGCGCAAGACTAAATGTTGCCCAGATCATGGAGATGGGCTGCTTCATTATCCGAAGAATTCCTAAAGGCACTAACACTGTGCAGTCATCTCAAGCATTCCCACTTTTGAACTTATGATGGCAGGAGAGTCATTGGTGAAGCAGCTGAAGATTGGGTCTAGAATGTCACGATGACCTGGGGCTGAAATGGTTGGCCTCCAATGACCACAACTATCTTCCTTTGTGCCAGGGATGATTCCAGCTACTGGACAGATTTCCCCCGATTTCCACTGACATCAATTTTACTGGGGCTCGTTGATGCCACCTTCAGTTAGGTGCTACCTTGATTTCCAGAACAGTCACTCTCACCTCATCTCTGAAATTCAACTCTTTTTCTCCATGTTTGGATGAAGAATGTAATGAGGTCAGGAGCCCAGTGGCCCTGTCAGAATTAAAAGAGGGCATTGATGACCAGGTTATTGCTGAGTAAGTGTCATTGTTAATAACACCTTCCATCACTTTACTGATAATTGAGATTAGGCTGATGGGCTGTAATTGGCTAGTTTGGATTTGCCCTGTTTTTTTGTGGACAGGATATACCTGGACAATTTTCCACTTTGTTTGATTGATGCCAGCATTGTAGCTACATTGGAAGACTTTGATCAGAGGCACAGCTAGTTTTGGAGTACACGCCTTCACCACTACAGTCAGAATGGTGTTGGTGCCTAATGCCTATGCTTTATCAATACACTCAGCCACTTCTTGATATCAGTGGGCTGAATTAAAGTGGCTGAAGATTGACATTTGTGATGGTGGGGTCCTCAGGAGGAGGCAGAAATAGATCCATTCAGCAAATCTGGCTGAAGAAGGTTACAAATGTCTTGTCCTTTGTATTCAGGTTCTAGGCTCTGACATTTATCTAGATGGGGATGTCCAGGGAGCATCCTCTTCCTCCCATTAGTGCTTAATTGCCCACCACCATTTGTAACTGGATGTGGCCAGACGGCTGAGCTTTGATCTGATCTTGGATCACATGTCTATGGCATGCTGCTTCTGCTGTTTAGCACAGTCTTGTATTGTTGATTCACCAAGTTGGCACCTCAATTTTAGGCACACCTGGCATTGCACCTAACATGATCCCCTAGATCCCCACTGAACCAGAGTTGATCCTCTGGCTTGATGGTAATGGTAGAGCGAGGGATATGCTGGGCATGAGGCCACAGATTGTGGTTTTGCACAATTCTGCTGCTGTTGATGGCTCACAGTGCCTCATGGATGCCCAGCTTTGAGCTGCTAGAGCTGAATCCATCCCATTTAGCACAGGGGCAGTGCCACACAACATGATGGAACTTGTCCTCAGTATGAAGATGGAACTTCTTCCCCACAACTACTGTGCAGTTGTCACTTCCACTAATACAATCATGGATTGATGGATCTGTGAGAGGTAGATCGGTAAGGATAAAGTCAAGTAGGTTATTCCTTCTTGTTGGTTCTCCTATCACTTGTCTCAGGTCCTGTTGGTACAGTGGGCAGATTGGTGGCAGATGAAGTTCAATGTGGAGAAGTGTGAGGTGATGCATTTTGGTAGGAAGGACATGGGCAGACAAGTTAAAATAAGGGGTGAAATTTTGACATGGGCGAAAGAGCAGAAAGATTTGGGTGATATGTGCATAGATCATTGAAGGTGGAAAGACAGGTGGAGAGAGCAATTAATAAGGTTTATAGTATCCTAGGCTTTAATAATAGGGGCATAGAGTACTAGAGCAGGGAGGCTATGCTGAATTTATATAAGACATTTGTTAGACCTTCTGTTTCCCCCTTCCTTTTTTTCCCAATAAATTATATAGATTTTTCTTTTCCCACCTATTTCCATTATTTTTAAATATTTTAAAATCTTTTATGCTCTCCCCACCCCCACTAGAGCTATACCTTGAGTGCCCTACCATCCATTCTTAATTAGCACATTCGTTTAGATAATATCACCAACTTTAACACCTATGTGTTCTTTTGTTCTATTGTTGTTGACATCTTTTGATGATCTGCTTCTATCACTGCTTGTTTGTCCCTACAACCACACCCCCCCTCCACTTCTCTCTCTCTCTCTCTCTCTCTCCGCCCCCCACACACACACCTTAAACCAGCTTATATTTCAAATCTTTCTTGGACTCGAACTCAAGTTCTGTCAAAGGGTCATGAGGACTCGAAACGTCAACTCTTTTCTTCTCCGCCGATGCTGCCAGACCTGCTGAGTTTTTCCAGGTAATTCTGTTTTTGTTTTGGATTTCCAGCGTCCGCAGTTTTTTTGTTTTTTACTACTGTGTACAGTTCTGGACACCACATTAGAGTAAGGATGTAAACACATTGGAGAGAGTGTAGAAGAGGTTTACAATAATGGTTCCAGGGATGAGAAACTTCAGCTATGAGGATAGATTGGAGAGATTGGGAGTGTTCTCCTTAATTTGAGACTGTTCTCCTTGGAGAGAAGAAGGTTAAGAGGAGATTTGATAGAGATGTTCAAAATCATGAAGGGGCTGGACAGAGTAGATAGGGAGAAGCTGTTCCCGCTCATAAAAGGATCAAGTACAAGAGTGCACAGATTTAAAGTGATTTGCAAAAGAAGTAAATGTGACATAAGGAAAAGCTTTTTCACACAACGAGTGGTTCGGGTCCGGAGTGCACTGCCTGGAAGTGCGGTGGAGACGGGTTCAATCGAGGCATTCAAGAGGACATTAATGATTATTTGAATAGAAACAATGTGCAGGGGTATGGGGAAAAGGCAGGGCAATGGCACTAGGTCTTAATTCTCATTTGGAGAGCTGGCACAGACACGACGGGCCGAGTGGCTTCCTTCTGCGCTGTTAAAATTCTGTGATCCTGTGGTTCAGTCTGGCAGGTATGTTCTTCAGGATTTGGCCAGCTTGGTCTGTAGTAGTGTTACTGAGCTGCTCTTGGTGATGGACATTGAATTCCCACACCCAGAGTGCCCTTTATACCCTCAGTGCTTCTTCCAAGTGGTATGCAACATGGAAGAGTACTGATTTAACAGTTGAGAGAGGGTGGTGGGTGATAATCAGCAAGAGGTTTCCTTGCTCATGTTTGACCCGATGCCATGAGACCATAGTTGGGATTTTATGGCCTTGTTGTGATGGGATCTGCCGCGGGGGATTTGGTGGCCCAGTCAAATGTCCATTGACTTTTGGTGGGACCGGATGACCCTGGTGATGGGTGGGGCTGGAAAATCCCACCCCATTAGTATGATTGTGGTTTTTGGAAGTCAATCATCTCAATTCCAGGACAACACTGCAGGAGTTCCTCAGGATAGTGTCCTAGGCCCAACCAAATTCAGCTGCTTCATCAATGACTTTCCTTCTGTCATAAGGTCAGAAATGGGGCTGTTCACTGATGATTGCACAATGTTCAGCACCATTCACGACTCCTCAAATACTGAAGCAGTCCTTCTCAAATGCAGCAAAACCTGGACAATATCCAGGCTTGGGCTGATAAGTGGCAAGTAACATTCGCACCACACAAGTGCCAGGCAATGATCATCTCCAACAAGAGAGAATCCAAGCATCCAAACTAGACATTCAATGGCATTACCATCATTGAATCCCCCACTATCAACATCCTGGGGATTACCAGGTCAAAATCCTGGAATTCCCTCCCAAACAGCACTGTGGGTGTACCTACACCATAATGGACTGCAGAGGCTTAAGAAGTTGGCTCACCACCACCTTCTCAAGGGCAATTAGGGATGGGCAATAACGATGCTGGCCGAGCCAGCAACACCTACATCCTGTGAAAGAATTAAAAAAAAACTCTATGGAGTCTGAAGTTAATGTTAAGGACTCCCAAAATCACTTGCTCCTGATTGTATATCACCGTTGCCACCTCCGGTGCAATACAACATACATAAGTGTGGTTATGGACGACTCGGTATGACTATGTCAGGCTGTTCATAATATATGTTCCACAGAGACCACATTAGTGACCCAATGAAATTAATGCAGAGATTGAGTAACCACATTAAGAAAAATGAAATCAACATTATGAAAAATTGAGGCTGCTAAGTTTCCAGGGTGTCTGCTCCATAAACATGGAAGAGCTCAATCCAAACCTGCTTTAGTGCAGGGCAGAGAGACCCTTCCAATTGTATGGCTATGTGGTCACATCAGGGGCATTTGCATCAAACCACTTTGGGAGACCGGCACTTTGGTGGAGAACTGATCCTTTTCTGTTCCTCTGCTCTCAAGTGGACCAAGTGGGTGATTTTGACAAGGTAATCAATACTCTCAGAAATATGTCTTACCTTTCCCTAATAAATGTTCACTACCTTTTTCATCAGTGGTACCACATCAGCTCTCAGCTTCATGAGCCAATGACACCTATATGGGTCTAAAGGATGAAAATCCTGCAGTAAGCCAGAATCTGCCCAAGACACACTCCTTTGACATGGGGTAGGGGTAAATCCTACCCTTAAACCCTGGGAAAATGATGGGATAGGAAAGATGGAGTAAATTCCATGCCTTTCCCTGATTGAAAAATTATGGTCAAGGTGACTAAAACTTCCTTTGTGAGGTTTTGAAAATAAATTATTATGTTCTGAGTATCAGCTGTAAAACCTATTACAGTGGACTTTCTCACTCATGTTTGAGAGACATCGAAAAAATAATTATCATAGGCTATCCTGTAGAAAACATAGTTCTGCAGAGAAATTCATTAATGTGAAAGCTATAAAATGCATGTTTTACAGGAAGGTGTCTTAGATTGGAGGGTGTGAAGGGATTGGTATCATGTCAGCCATTGGATGTTTAAATCCAAAACAGGTAAATAAATCCAAGTTACTTACCATGGCAACAGGAAATGTGAAGCAATACTCAGACCAGAAGAGGCTGCCACCACATAGGACAGAATTAGATTGTTTGGAATGGAAACCATCATGATTATAAATGGAATAAGCCACTATAAACAGAGAAGAATACAAGAAATTTTTTAAAAATCTGCGCTATTGTCTTAGGACCCAATTTCCATTCTTTTTAAATACAAAGATGATTCACGTTTCAGTTTCTCTGTACAGTTTAGTGTTAAAGAACAACCGTACATTTTTTTGTATATCAGTAACTTTTACTGCACAGCAGATGAAAACAGAGCAAAAAGAGATGCAATCATAGTGTCTGGTCATCTAGCTTCATTGAAAACTTTGTGTCAATGGATAGTGATCACTTCTCTTTCAAAATGCTAAGCTTCAAAATTTTCACGAACATTGATTCTTCCTTGCAAGTCTCATAAGACTTCCACAACTGGATTTTGAGTCCAATCTTACGTGGAACAGGAACCCAGCAGATCCAGGTTCTGTGCTGAATTCCAGCCCCACATCCAGTGTCTCCACTGCCAATGGAATTCCAGCCCTTAAAGATTTAACTGAACAATACTGCAAAACAGAACAGGGAAGTCCCAAGTTTAATCCTCGGTCTGCACTTGAAATGTTTGATCTCAGCTGGACTGAGCTGGGTGTTACAATTGGCCTGAGATTCTGGGCCATAGAGGGAAAAGGATCACCTAGGAACTCAGCTGCTGGAATGTTGGATACACGCAGGTTCATGCTCATTGGGGCACCATTTTCCCTTTCTCCTATGTACACATACGCACATTGCAAGCTGATGCCTGTCGAGTAAAGGGTTAACATCAGAAGCGTACATGCTGCTGATGTAATAATGAGGTCAGATCACATGACTGAAAAGTAAGAGAGATCTGGAAGGAGGAGAAGCTCCAGCCTCATGTAGAAATACAAATGTGTAAACACACACTGTAAGCTAAGAGTAATGGTTTTGAGAAACTACCAACTCAAGCAGCATACTTTGGGAGATTAGACAATCCCTAAAAACCCCCATCCAGATGCTGAGTACCCAACGAAACGATGCTCACTATTTAGGATCACTTAGGTGCTTATTGGCACTCATAAACTAGCCTGAGAACAGCCATCAGTTCAGGATGAGACTGAGCTGAAAGCTGTAAAAGTGCCATTCCTCCACAAGGAACACATCTGACTTGTGATTGCATAATCAGGGACCCTGTCATTTAATGGATGCTATTGGTTTATTGAGGAGTTACTGTATTTACCAATAAAGGAAATCAATATTCCAAAGTACAAACTTGAAACAGAAAGCTTTTGATACATACAGTCATACCACAGTAAACTGCAGTTTTCTTGCCAAATCTCTGCAGAAACCATTGCCAGAATGGAATAGTCATCACAGCAGATACCTGCAATGGGAAACAAAATGATAACTTGATTAATCTTGAATGATTTAGTAATGGTCTGTTTTTTGAGAAATATCAATAAAGCACTCTAGTAAAATCCACAATATTAGAAAAAAAGTTGTTTGCAGAAACTAGCAATTTGTTAACAATTAACTGATCAAGTACCTTAAATCATAAATATTCAAAGCATTTTAAAGGCATCGAATGAATTTTCTCAGTTTCGCCTCCAGTAATTGTCCCTGAATCATCTATATATATATACAAATACAATACTCACTACCGTACGGTCAATCTCAGGATTCTCACTACAATACTGTCAATCTCAAGATTCTCATCATAGTTCTGTCAAACTCCAGGGTCAGAATCATCCAAGATTCGCACTAAGTGTGGTAGCAGGTGGGTAAAATGACGTTTTACCCGCCAGCTGCAATGGTGAGTTTTCACACCGTATTGTCCCAAACCCATCGCACTACTTATGCATTTCTGGGAAACACGCCATTTCCATGGTGGGTGAGCTCTCATTCGCCTACCACACCATCACATTGCCGCTTCATCACACCTGGTGTACACATGCGAGCTCACACGCGCGCTTACATCTCAGTGCTTCCAGCTCACGACTGCTACAGGGAAGATGTCCATGAAAGGCAAAACAGAAGTCCATTGCAGCCCCCAGGTTTAGCGAAGCATCACTGGGACGCCATTTAGATGCTGTGGAGGTCCGCCGCAATGTCCTCTACCTCCGCTCTGGCCGCAGAATGGGCAGTGGAGTGACCAGCCAGGCTTGGGAGGCGGTGGCAGCAGTGGTCAGCGCCAATGGCCTTCAAAAGAGGACAGCCACCCAGTGCCGCAAGGGGGTGAATGATCTCCTCCGTTCCGCCAGGGTAAGTCACTCTTCTCATCACTCCCAATTCACACACTCACAAACACATCACACATCTACAGGGCCCTCACTCACTGCCAGTTCAAGGGACATCACCATTCATTCGCTAACACACACCTTCATTGTCCTCATCCTGTTCATGGGACCACTCACCACTCACACAGGACAGGCAGAGTTATCATCTGGCCTGGCAGGCATCCTGGTTACACTCTCTCCATCTCTATTCATGCAGGACAAGCTGGCACACAACAAGAAGGAGAGGTTGCAGATCGGTGGAGGAATGTCTGAAATCAAGATCCTCACAGACTTTGAAAACAGAGCCATCCAGCTGGCGGCAATGACTGAGACCGGTTCTGTGCTGACGGTGAGGTTGGCGCTGCTCTACCAAGTGAGGATCCAGCAGTGCAACATCCATCAGACAGCCATGCTGGGAGTGATGTGTCCTGTTTCACAGGCCACTGCCATGCACCAATCTGCAGGCACATCTGGGAAACAGCCAATGGAGTCCATGACCCAGAGCCTAACAGCAAGCCCCGAAGAAACCTCTGAAGAGGAATCTGAAGGCACTCTCCTTGAAGTCCCATCACAGCGCTCACCCACACCCTCCACTAGTGCAGAAACACTAGGTGGGACCTAGCTTTAGAATAGCCTGGGGATCACAATCTGGTGAGCACATCACACTGTCTGATCCACAGCAGGCAGCGGCAAGGAATTCCCATGTGTCCAGCACTCAGAGGACTGCTGGAGGGCAGAAATTTGCTGAGTCCGAGTCAGATGACGAGCCTCTGGACTCGGTCATGTTACAGTTGCTGGAGCTGCAAAGACAAGCTCGGGAATATCAGGAAAGGATGTCCACTGCACCCCTCAGATTGCAAGGCACGATGGAGGAATCCATCTGCCTTCAGGCTGAGGCAATAGTACCAGCCTGCCAACGCAACACTGGTAGGATGATAGCCGCCATGGAGACCTTGGTCCAGGACATTGCTCCTGCACTGCTCAATGAATCCATGATGGCCTAGTTGGCCTCCAACAGCGTGTACGCGAGGGGTGTGGGGCAGCTCAATCTCATTCCAGCTACCCCTTCTCCTCAAAGAGTCAGCCTGGGGCCCTTGGGCACCCGTAGGGAGGAGGATCAGCAAGTGCCCCCCCCCCCCCCACTCTCCCGGGGCCATCTATCCAGGTGACTCCGGGAGTGTCCGGCCCATTTGAATCCCTTCTTCCTGTGACCCAGCAGCTCCAGTTCCATAGGCCAAGGGGGTGCAGGACCCTGAAAGCAGGCCGGGCTGCCCTCGGCCAGACAGGAGTCAGACATTCTCAGAGGCTATGTGAAGATCTAGGAGTGTCCTCACTGCATGTTGTCATCATCCTCCTGCAACTGAGTGACAGTTAGGGCCTCCACTGCATCTCCATGAGAGGAGCATTCTCACAGAGGATATGCACATTGCCATAAGCCAGACTGGAGTCAAACGTTCACAGATGAAATGTGAGGATCCATGAGATCTCCTCCCTGCATGTTGTCACCTTCCTCCACAAATCTAGCAGCTATGGGGACCTCCCGAGCATGTCTGCCTTGTTTGGCCAGTGAAAGAGACTCAGTCCGTCAATCCTGAAAGCAGGGTCTCCAGAGGACACCCGCTAAGATCATCACAGACAGGGTGTAGCAGTCAGCAGGCAGCCTCCACCTCCGCTGCGGATGTCCGGGGAGCAACAAGATGTAGCGGCAGGGTTAGGAAAGTGAAGAAGAAGTAACTCTTTCGAGTACAAACCCGTTTCCATCTGTTTCAGATGAAGTAACATTGTTTCATAGTTTGCCATTGTGAGATTTGAACTCTTGATCTTGGGGTTACAAACCCAGTACCATAACCACTTGGCTATTTAGGCAGTTGCACAGCCTAGCCATGGGTGTTAATCACTTGTACATAATGTTCACTATTGTCAATAAACTCCCAAGAATGTCTCCCTGCCTAGAGCTCCTTGTTCTGGTGAACAGTGTTCATGTCACTCAGATGTGAAACCTTTCTGCACAAGATAAAGGCAGGAGTCTCAGTCCAGGGCCTCTTCCCTGTGCTCTGTACAGCCTTCAGACCAAAGTAACGGCCCGGCCTCACACTCCCTGGACACACTACTGATGCCTGCACCTCAACGGGGCTTATCATTGCTGCCAGAATGTCATGGGCAGGTGTCACAGAATTCTGTCATTCTCTCTGTGTGATCTCAGCACCTATAAGGTGGGATTGGTTTCCATTTCTTCAGCATCTGTGACCAGTGATGCTGTGTTCCTGAAGGGGTCAGGTGCTGAAGGCAGACAAGGGATGAGGTGTTTCTAATATTTCATGGCTGCGTCTCTATGATGTGACCTTGATCAAAGAGCATAAGCGAGCTGCCCTCAGCCAGACAGGAGTCAGACATTCTCAGAGGCTATGTGAAGATCTAGGGAGCATCCTCACTGCATGTTGTCATCATCCTCCTGCAACTGAGTGACTATTAAGGCCTCCACTGCATCTCCATGACAGGAGGATTATCACAGAGGGTATGTGCATTGCCAGAAGCCAGACTGGAGTCAAACATTCATAGATGCAATGTGAGGATCTATGGTGTCTCCTCACTGCATGTCGTCATCATCCTCCACAAATCTGGCAGAAATGAGGGCCTCCCGAGCATGCCTGCTTCATTTAGTCAGTGCGACAGCCTCATCCCTGTCATTGCCACCTCCGAAGACCTCCTCACTCTTATCCCCATCGGTGTCCTCCTCATCTGAGGAGACTTCAAGCTCCTCCATCTCCTCCTCAGCCAGCTCCTCTCGCCATTGCAATGCCAGTTTGTAAAGGGCGCAGAAAGGTGATAACGATGCATGACACCCTCCGTGGACTATATTGCAGGGCTCCACCAGACTGGTTCAGGCACTGGAGCCTTGCTTTCAGCATCCCGATGGTTTGCTCCACCAAGTTGCGAGTTGCAGCATGAGCCTCATTAGAGCTTCGCTCTGTTCCAGTCTGAAGCTGCTGAATGGGTGTCATCAGCCACAGCCTCTGTGGGTAGCCCTTGTCCCCGACGAGCCATCCCTGCAGCTTCTGTAGACCCTGGAAGACTTCAGGGATCTGTGACCGACTGAGAATATAGGAGTCGTGCACACTCCCTGGAAACCGTGCGCTGACCTGCAGGATGTGTTTGTAGTGGTTGCACACCAGCTCCACAATCAGTGAATAGAAACCACATGTTGCGATGGAGATCTGAGTGCCACAGGAGTGCAGTCAATCACACCCTGCACCTGTGGGAAACCTGAGATCTGGACAAATCCAATCACTCTTGCATCCTGGCTCTCCTGATCCCAGGCGAAATGTACAATGTTGTGTGCCCTCACAAAGATGGCATCTGTGATCTCATGGATGCATTTGTGGGTGGAGGCCTGTGATATCCCACAGAAGTCACCTGTGAAACGCTGAAAGGTGCCACTGGTGTAGAAATTGAGCTCCGTGGTCACTTTCACGACCACTGGCAGTGGATGCCCTCCATGTCCCCATGACACCAAATTCTGCAGCAGGCGGCATATGTGACTGACCAGTTCCCTGACTTGCAAAGTGTTCGGCGATACTGGTTCTCGGTCATCTATAGACCCTGGGTCTAGCTTGGAGCCAACAGCATCAGTTCACTGGGGCTCTTCAGCGGCATGTGTGGGAACCCAACTGCCCCTTCTTCCTGAAGGTGCTCCCTCTGCGCAGCCAGGTGCCTCAGTTGCTTTCTCCTCTGTTGTCTTTGTTCTTTGTAGGCCATGAGGCATACAGCTGTTCTCCAGGCTCCATGATTGTAATGTACTCCTCTTGCAGGATGAAAGAGAGAGATGCGTGGGTTAGCATGGGTGTACTAAGAACCTGTCCTTAAGTGTGAAGGCCCCTTAATGCATCCCAGAGAGTGCTGACCATCACTTGGATAGCCAGAGATTAGTGCGCTGCATGGCTGTCCGAAACCCTGCCTTCCTCCACCCCAGTCCACCTGACTGATTGGTGGCAGCTTTGCCTATTGGACTGCACGTTGTGCTCTCAGCTCAGGTGCAGGCATTCTCCTAACCCGCACTGTAAGACTGCACTGTTAGCTTGAACCATGGGGGTGACTGGTCCAAACCTGAATGATGACATTGTAAAGGGGCTTTGAGCGCCTCCACCAGTGACTGCTCCATGGCCAGCATTAGCAAGGGGATTGTACAACGTGCCCAGTCGTCCAACTGTTCTGCAGTCCACTAAAATGCTCATTAGTTTGCAGTCTGTACTCGAGGGGTGAAAAGCTCTGGGGCACTTGGTGGCACTTTGACGCCTCTACGTTGCTTGAGTGGGCAGATAAGCTAGAGGCTCGACTCCAATCATATCAATGTGGATGGGCCTGAACTGTCTCAGTTGCAGAAGAATGGTCACTTTATACAGGGTGTCCCTAATGCGTGGCCACCTCCCTCATCCCACAACGCGCCTCAAGCTTGAAGTCCAACAGGCGATCCTGGTGAGCGCAGCACATCATTACTGTGCACTCACCTCCGAGTTCCCCTGAAAGTGTAGCCTGCCAAGTGTATGCCTTTTATATGCTGTTGTGGAACACGTCAGCGTCCTTTCCCACCAATGTGGGTGGACGATCCAACCGGGGGGGGGACGATTCCGGCGGGCAGGCCTAATGATGATATACAGGCGTATTGCAATGAGGTTCCCGATGTCCGATGGTGGGAAATGCAGCCCACCATCGGCAGGCTGAGCAAGCGATTGCAAACTGGCTTCATGCCATCGTGAAACCGATTGCACCATATTGTCCGCTCACACCACCGAATGTGCCCAATGCCAGCGGGCATGGAAAATCTTGGCCCAGGATGCTCATCACAGTACTGCCAGTCTCCAGGATGCTCACTTTAGTACTGTCAAACTCCAGTACTCCCCCTACAGTCTGTCAGTTTCAGGATTCTCACTACTGCACTGTCAATCTCCAGGATTCTCACTACTGCAGCAATGCCAAGTTCCATGATCCCATTCTCCATTTCCTTGGATCAGCCTTCCATACAAACAAAACCATTGATTAACTCCAAGTGCAGATAAACCTAGCTCCCTATTGAAATATTTCAGGATTGAATTAATTTTTTATTGTAGGGCTGCTTCAAGAAACAACATCTTTTTCAAATGTGTGAAACCTTTTATGAGTTTGCATGGAGACAAAAACAATATGTTAAAAATAAACATACCAGAATCGTAAGTACGATGTTTTGAAAATGGTGTCGAAGACCTACAGCATAGGTGCAAAAGAGAGCAAAATTCCCCTCTAGAAGCTGGATGTGAGAAAATAAATCTGTTACAATAAATATTGTATATGCTCATACATAGATTCATATTACTCACAAGTTATTAATTTTACAATGAGGCTTCAAAAGTGAAAATTTTAAAATGATGGATTAAAATATCGGCACCAGATGTTGTGGTCAGCAGCAAAATAATAGCACTCACCATTCATTACTCTCACCTGTGCACAGATTATCACAGACTTTTGCACTGCAACTTGCAGTGATTAAAAATCTATTTTGTTGCAACGCCCTCCATAAGGGCCCTGGAACGTAAGTTAACAGGGAAAACAACAATGTAGCTCCTTAACCAATCAAACTGAAAAGTGGCCAATGAGACTTGCAGAGTCTGAAGAAGGAACGCTTACGCTTGAATGGGCAAACCCTCACTTTTTCTGGCATGATTAGCGCGTATCTATCAGTTAACTGATAGCAACTTCTCTCAGCGGGGTACCAGTATAGGGAAGTTTCTGGAGGAGCAGGGTAACTTGGACAGCGACTTTCTGATTTCCGCATTTAGCTGCTCATGTATGGTTGCTGGATTTGTATCTTAATAACCCCGGGCGCTGTTAGCTTCACCATTATTTATTTTTACTGCAAAATCCGTCCCATTATCTTTTCATTTTGTCACTTAAGAGCAACACTGGATCTTTTGTATAGTCTTGGAAAACTCAGGTGAATGACTAGCAGATCCACCTTCACTCATTTCTTTAATTTATCCAACCTACCCTCCAGCCCGTCACCAATACACAATGTTTGAGCATATCCATTAGACACTGCATTATGCACAAAAATCAAAACAAACAGGATTCTCCTTCAAATCCAAATTACATATGATTAATTGGATCTTGTGTAAATGAAGAAAGAAAGCTATAGTGATTGTGCAAAAATGTAATATTTTGATTTTTACAGGATATTATGTCATGACCCAAAAATAATGTTTGCGGGATTTCTTTTGCAATATCAACGTGACTACTCAGAAATGCTTACAAGAACTGTTGAAAGATAATGGCTGGAATTCTCCAGCCTCTCATGCCGGCAGGATCTTCCGGACCTGCCAATGTGATTTCAATGGCTCGCCAGCCCTACCACAGGGCATCCCACCATGGGAGGCGGTGGTGGGGTGGGGGGGCTGCAAAATTCTGGCCCATGTCTTTAATGCTCTCTGTCTATAATTTTCAATATATGGGGTATGGTAGTAATATGGTGGTTACGTTACTGGACTAGTAATCCCAAGGCCTGGACTAATGATCCAAGAGGCAGATGACACAAAGATTGGATGGGTGGTTAACAGTGAAGTTGAGTGTCTTGGGCTACAGGAAGATATAGGTGGGATGGTCAAATGGGCAGATAAGTGGCAGATGGAATTTAACCCTGAAAAGTGTGAGGTGATACACTTTGGAAGGAATAATTTGACAAGGAAGTATTCAATGAACGGCGTGACACTAGGAAGTTCTGAGGAACAAAGGGACCTTGGTGCGCGTGTCCATAGATCTCTGAAGACGGAGGGGCATGTTAGTGGGGTGGTGAAAAAGGCATATGGGACACTTGTCTTTATCAATCGAGGCATAGATTACAAAAGTAGGAAGGTCATGTTGGAGTTGTATAGAACCTTGGTGAGGCCACAGCTGGAGTACTGTGCGCAGTTCTGGTCACCACATTATAGGAAGGATGTGATTGCAATGGAGGGGGTGCAGAGGAGATTCACCAGGATGTTACCTGGGATGAAACATTTAAATTATGAAGAGAGGTTGGATAGACTTGGGTTGTTTTTGTTGGAGCAGAGAAGACTGAGGGGCGACCTGATCGAGGTGTACAAGATTATGAGAGGCATGGACAGGGTGGATGGGGAGCAACTGTTCCCCTTAGTTGAAGGGTCAGTCACGAGGGAACATAAGTTCAAGGTGAGGGGCAGGAGGTTTAGGGGGGATGTGAGGAAAAACTTTTTTACCCAGAGGGTGGTGACGGTCTGGAATGCACTGCCTGGGAGGGTGGTGGAGGCGGGTTGCCTCACATCCTTTAAAAAGTACCTGGATGAGCACTTGGCATGTCATAACATTCAAGGCTATGGGCCAAGTTCTGGTAAATGGGACTAGGTAGGTAGGTCAGGTGTTTCTCACATGTCGGTGCAGACTCAATGGGCCGAAGGGCCTCCTCTGCTCTGTGATTCTGTGATTCTGTGATGAGGTCAGATCCCACTTTAGCAGGTGGAGACTTTATAATTTCAGATTTATTTAATTAGTTGAATTTAAAGTATTTATTATCAATAATGGTGATCATGAATCTACTGTGGAAAAAAAACCCATCTGGTTCACTAGTGTCCTTTGAGAAGGAAATCTGCTTCCCTTGCCCAGTCTGGCCGAGTGCAGATGTACAACAATGTGATTGACATTTAACTTCCCTCTGAAATAACCTAGTAAGCTATTCAGTTGTGTTCAAGAAGGCAGCTCATTACCACCTTCTCAAGGGCAATAAGGGATGATCAATAAATGATGGCCTTGCCAGTGACACCCACATCCTGTGAATGAATAAAAACAAGCCACAGTTATTTTAGCATTCCCAAGCCATCCTTTGTATAATTCAGGTACTCCTTACCTTTTCAATGCAGTGGAACAATATGGTTCTTGTGTGGTGCAGATTTAAATGCTCGGGAGGATTACCTGAATGGCCAATGATGTGAAGAGAAAAGTTGTAGTCAGCTTCACGTAGGGGCTGTGTCTCATCACAAGTTTCATTCCTTTTAGGAAAGGGATTGGTTTGTCTGACTTTGCAGTGTAGGGGTCTAATCGAGAAAATGGAACATCAAACAGCTTACCCATTGCACCTCATAAAACAAGTTGTGTAACAATTATAAGTTAAACAAAATCCCCATTTAAAGAAAACGTTGAATTAATAGATCAGATTTCAAATGGGTTAGCTGGCTTTCAGAAACACTTTTAAGAATAGAGGCTGCATGGACTTGAGGCTATTAAAATAAATAAATAAATATACATTTTAAAAAGAAGCAAATGCCTATTTTTTCATGGCCCCTCTTTGTCTCTGTATTTGTATCCACTTTCTTCTTCTTAGATGTTCAAAGTCGTTCATTTAAGAAATGTATTTTGAGACATTGTTAAGAAACATTAAGAAATGCCAAATAAATGCGAGTCCCCGGGGCTCATTTTAACCTGACCAACACAGCAGGAACCTGAATCTCTGGTGATAGACTGTCCACCAATATCCATTACAAACCCACCGACACCCACAGCTATCTCGACTACAGCTCCTCACACCCCACTTCCTGTAAGGACTCCATCCCATTCTCTCAGTTCCTTCGCCTCCGTCGCATCTGTTCCGATGATGCTACATTCAAAAACAGTTCCTCTGACATGTCCTCCTTCTTCCTTAACCGAGGTTTTCCACCCACGGTCGTTGACAGGGCCCTCAACCGTGTCCGGCCCATCTCCCGCGCATCCGCCCTCACTCCTTCTCCTCCCTCCCAGAAACATGATAGGGTCCCCCTTGTCCTCACTTATCACCCCACCAGCCTCCGCATTCAAAGGATCATCCTCCGCCATTTCCGCCAACTCCAGCATGATGCCACTACCAAACACATCTTCCCTTCACCCCCCTTATCGGCATTCCGTAGGGATCGCTCCCTCCGGGACACCCTGGTCCACTCCTCCATCACCCCCTACTCCTCAACCCCCTCCTATGGCACAACCCCTTGCCCACGCAAAAGATGCAACACCTGCCCCTTCACTTCCTCTCTCCTCACCGTCCAAGGACCCAAACACTCCTTTCAAGTGAAGCAGCATTTCACTTGCATTTCCCCCAACTTAGTCTACTGCATTCGTTGCTCACAATGTGGTCTCCTCTACATTGGAGAGACCAAACGTAAACTGGGCGACCGCTTTGCAGAACACCTGCGGTCTGTCCGCAAGAATGACCCAAACCTCCCTGTCGCTTGCCATTTTAACACTCCACCCTGCTCTCTTGCCCACATGTCTGTCCTTGGCTTGCTGCATTGTTCCAGTGAAGCCCAACGCAAACTGGAGGAACAACACCTCATCTTCCGACTAGGGACTTTACAGCCTTCCGGACTGAATATTGAATTCAACAACTTTAGGTCGTGAGTCCCCTCCCCCATCCCCACCCCCTTTCTGTTTCCCCCTTCTTTTTTTTTTCCCAATAAATTATAAAGATTTTCCTTTTCCCACCTATTTCCATTATATAAAATAAAAAAAAAACCCACTAGAGCTATACCTTGAGTGCCCTACCATCCATTCTTAATTAGCACATTCGTTTAGATAATATCACCAACTTTAACTTTAACACCTATGTGTTCTATTGTACTATTGTTGTTGACATCTTTTGATGATCTGCTTCTATCACTGCTTGTTTGTCGCTACAACCACACCAACCCCCTCCACCTCTCTGTCTCTCTATCTCTCCGCCCCCCACACACACACCTTAAACCAGCTTATATTTCAGCTCTTTCCTGGACTCGAACTCAAGTTCTGTCGAAGGGTCATGAGGACTCGAAACGTCAACTCTTTTCTTCTCCGCCGATGCTGCCAGACCTGCTGAGTTTTTCCAGGTAATTCTGTTTTTGTTTTGGAACCTGACAGGACCAGATCAGCTACCTGTGGTGAGGTGTGAAATGTTGACCCATTCGCTCCTGTCAGTTTCCTATTGGGCAGGTTAGGTTAAATAGACCCCCTTTATTTTTTAACCTTTTCCCTTGCAGAAATTTTAGATCACATTCCTATTTCATTTTGTCTTCTTTAGAAGTAACCTTCACCACTCAATTCTTTCTTCACTCGGGTATCTGAGTTTTATCCCAAACCTTGTTTAGCTTACGTTTCTCACTGTAGCTCTCTCTAATGAATATTTGAAATTTTACTTTCAAGTTTTGCTTCTGAACAATATCTCTCCTTCTCTCTTTCATTGAGATAATAAGAGGAAGCAAGGTTGCATCAGTTCACAATGGAGATATCAATCACATATGTTATACAAAATTATCCATTGATTATGCAGCTTTAAATAATCAAGGATTATCTGAAGTGATTAGGGGAAGAGAGGAGAATATTTGTCCTATCTGGAGTTAAAACTAGGACTTTATGGTGTAATTCATGTGCTTCACAGTGACACATTCTAATTGTTCATTAAGAGTAATAATTTTATGGCCTCCTACTAATTAAATGGGTTTTAACTTTTGTACAGTCATAGAAATATAGAAAATAGGAGCAGTAGGTCATTTGGCCCTTCGAGCCTGCTCTGCCATTCAATATGATCATGGCTGATCCTCTATCTCAATGCCATACTCCTGTTCTCTCCCCATACCTTTGACGCCTTTGGAGTCTAGAAATCTATTTCCTTCTTAAACGTATTCAGTGACTTGGCCTCCACAGCCTTCTGTGGTAGAAAATTTCATAGGTTCACCACCCTCTGACTGAAGAAGTTTCTCCTCAACACAGTCCTAAATTGCCTACCTCATATCCTGAGACTGTGACCCCTTGTTCTAGATCCCCCCGAGCCAGAGGAACCATCATCCCTGCATCCAGTCTGTCCAGCCCTGTCCCCTCTTGTTCTTTTAAACTCCAGTGAATACAGGCCTAGTCGGCCCAATTTCTCATCATACAACAACCCTACCGTTCCAGGAATCAGTCTGGTGAACCTTTGCTGAACTCCCTTTATGGCAAGTATATCCTTTCTTAGGTAAGGAGACCAAAAGTGCACACAATACCCCGGTGTAGTCTCACCAAGGCCCTGTATAGCTGCAGTAAGACATCCTTGCTCCTGTACTCAAGTCCTCTCGTAATGAAGGCCAACATACCATTTGCCTTCTTAACTACTTGTTGCACCTGCATGCTTGCATTCAGTGATTGGTGTACAAGGACACCAAGGTCCCTTTGTACATCAACATTTTACCATTTAGCACCATTTAAATAATATTCTGCCATTCTGTTTCTTCTACCAAAGTGGTTAACTTCACACTTATCTATGTTATACTGCATCTGCCATATATTTGCACACCCACTCAACTTGTCTAAATCGCCTTGAAGCCTCTTAACATCCTCCTCACCACTCACATTCCCACCTAGTTTTGTGTTGTCAGCAAACTTGGAAATATTACATTTGGTTCCCTCAACAAAATCATTGCTCCTAATCTTGCTTCTCAAATGAATGGGGTGAAAATGGATTCGAACGTATCAGCACTCTGTTATGCACCCCGTCTGATTTCTCCTTTTATGCATTTATTCTGCTGCTCTGCCAGTTGTAACAACCTGGTGATGCTCTATACATTTATTTTAATCAGCCGGGTGTCTTTCACACAACAAAGTCCATTAACATGTTTAAGAGTCTCCAAGTTACTGAGAAATCTACACCAATTGGTTTGCCCAATATGGAACGCACAACTTCTCCCACTAGGAGCACATCCTATTTACCTAAATCTCGAGAGCTTTGGTGCAGGCTGCCAAAGCTGAGCTTTCAGGGCTGCAAGTGGTACTGCTGAGATTTAACCAGCTAAAAGTGTTCACTTGCTAGGTTAAGCTTCCTACTACTTGTTCAAATACTTTATCTATTGGAGCTATGACCTACAGAATTATTTGGGGTAATAGGGAAAGAGTCCCAGTCCCCAGTGCCGGGTCTATTATCCCCAGATTCCATGGGTGAGCCATATACATTTTCTTTATTCCTTGCGGTATTGTTAACTCTAGCTTTATTTTTTGGTTTCCTTTTAAGGGAAGGAAAGTATTTATATAACATCGACGTACCTTGCAGTCAATTAATTACTTTTTAATGTGCAGATGCTATTATTTTGACCTATTCATTTTTTTAGTGGTGTTGCTGGAGGGAAGAATGTTGGCTAGAACACGAGAAGGATCTCTAATCTTCACATTGTGCCATGGGACATGAACAGTTTAACACCTTATCTGAAAGATCCTCTTATGATAATACAGCACTTGCTCAGATCTATATCAAAACAACAGGCTAGGTAAGTACTCAAGACCTAACTTAGAGCTTGGACACATAACCTTCTGAGTCAGGGGCCAGAGTGCTACAACTGAGCAAAATAACATTTAAATTTCCATTCAGTCCCGTGAGCCTTACGCTTTGATGCACATCCTTTTTACCTTCTGGGAATACTTACTCTCTACTCTATCCAATTTAGATTTGAAGATACCCTACTCCTGATCCATTGCCCCTTGTTTGTTACCTCTTTTTGCCCAAAACACTGCTCGAAATGTGAAATAAAAAAGAGAATGAAATAAAAACATCTGTAAACAGAAATAATAAATGAGCATTTCAGATGTAGCTCCATTCAGCACACTATTGCATAATTCTAGCATTTTCGATTTGTACTCATTGCAATTAACCAGGAAAAAAATTGCTTCATCTTATTTATAGATTATTAAAGGATGTGAATCACCGAAGCTTTGGATTTAGGTATTTCATGCTGCCATATTCATCTTGTCATGCGAGGTTATTCCGTAAATTCCTACTGGTGTGTTGGGGACCACTGATCATGCTTTATCCTGTGACCAAAGGAATGGGACAGCAGTAGCAGTTTTGAGGCTTCGGGGACTGAGCCTGCCTGAAAAGCTCCCTCTTGAGGCAATAATGTGCATTTAAAGAGCTCTCACTTGAAAACTGCTCAAATAATTGTGTGCTTCAAAGACTTCTTGGTATGAGGATGTATTCCAGGGGGAATCTTGTTGAGGTATCACGGGTCTCGCCTGCTGGCTGGCGAGCTGGCATGGGACTTATACTGCCTCTTTTCAGGATGGCCTGCTGGACCACAAGCCAAACTGGGGAGGCTGTGGCTGGTGCCAGAAGGACAGGCACCGGAGTCCCAGGGTCATGGGGAAACTCAGGTCACATGTAAGTAATGGGGAGTGGGGAGGGGTGGGCACCAGGTTGGGGGTCATGGAGAGAGGGGTGCAGGAGGGTCGGCAGAAAAGGCAGGGAGGTGGGTCTCAGCGGGCTTCCCCTTCCTGATGTCAAGTCCCTCATTCAGGCGCTGAGTGCCTTTAATTGAGGGAGCACCCCCGCCCCCAGAGGTGTGAAGAAGCTCACATAGGTTGACCTGTCATGCACGCCGCATGGCAACAGGCCTGCCTGCAGCTGGGTTAATACCAACCGTGGCAGGATGAGGTCCTTAAGTGGTCATTAATTGGCCACTTAAGGGCCTCAGTTGGCAGCAGGGCGTGACTGCCGACCAGAGGCCTACCCACCAAGGACTTAATTCAGGTGGAGATGGGAAGGTGGCGGGGTTCTGATACGCCATCGTCTGGCCTAAGTACATGCCTTTCCCATCTCCAAGCTCGCCACCAGCGAGAGCATAAGATTCCACCTCACATGTCTGCTTTACCACCAGTGGTGGAGTTACTCACCATCTCTCTCTTTCACACCGAAGAACAGAGCAATTGTACAAAATGTGTAAATGCCTCCTACAAAACCAGCAGCAACCATGTATGAGACTTTCTGCAAAATGGAGAGACAGTAAAGTTAAAAGCAGTCAACCAAGAAATCAGAAATATATAAGTCATAAACTGTTTTTATTTTGTCTAAAATTCACTAGAGATAATTTGTCTTTGGGTGATAGTTTAAAATGATGATATCAGATTAACTGCCCCTTATACATTTCTCATGATTCTCATTTCCATTGACTATTACCCTAAATCAAGATTACCCCCATTGTTTCAAATAAATGGACAAACCGGAATAGAACCAATTCAATTATGCTTTTGGTTTAAAAATCTCCAGGGATTAAATTAGGTTATGAAAGAAGCTAAACTGAATACAGGTTGAAAATCTACACCATTTATGCTTGGATAGAAACTTGCAGGGAATATCAAGATTAACAGGTTAACTCTCCCATTCTTCATTAAGATAGTGCCATGAGATCTTTTACATCCACCCAAGCAGGCAAGTGGGGCTTCGGTTTAAGTCTCATCTGAAAGACAGCATCTCTGACAGTGCAGCTCTCACGCAGTACTGCACTGGAGTGTCAGCCTTGATTTTTTTTTGTTTCAAACCCTGGTTAGGACTTGAACCCCGAACTTTGTAACTCAGAGAAGAGCATGCTACAAAGCCATGGCTGACACTACTTGCCCTGGACAATACTACGATACTTATTAATGACTTAGATAACACATTAATGAGCCACGTATCCAAGTTTGGAAATGAAACAAAGATCGATAGTACAGTAAGAAGTGTAGACAGGAGTGTAAAATTACAAAGAAACATTGATTGATTAAGTAAGTGGGCAAAACTGTGGCAGATGCTTTTCTACACAGTTAAGTATAAGGGCATCCATTTTGGACCAAGAAAAGGATAGACTGAGTATTAATTAAATTATGTAAATTTTGGAACTGTGGGTGTCCAAGGAAAATTGAGGGACCATGTATGTATCACTAAAATGTAATGGCCAAGTACAAAACAAATCCAAATGACGAATGAAGTATTAGCCTTTCCAACTACCGGGCTAGGATATAATAGGGAGAAAATTTTGCACAAGGACAAAGTCCTGTTTGGACCATATCTGGAGTACTGCTTACAATTCTGGGCACTACATTTCAGAAAGGATATATTTGACCTTTGCAGCTCAGTTTTACCAGGACTCCAAGGGTTAGACTATTATCCTGCCCAGCCTCCCAGCCTAACAGCATCAGTGAAGAGAAAGACAGAGTTAATGTTTCGAGTCCATATGACTCTTCTTTAGAACTAAAGAGAAGTGGAAATGAGGTGAAATATATACTGTTTAAGTGGGGGTGGGACAGGTGAGGCTGGATAGAAGGCCAGTGATAGGTGGAGGCAAAGGTGAGATTGCAAAAGATGTCGTAAACATAAGATCAATGGGGTGTTGATGGTGGTGATATTGGCTAAAGGAGGAGATAATGGCAACATTAAGAGTAGAAAGCAGGATAAGCAAGTGATAGATGGTCCTAGTGGGGGTGGGGGGAGGGGACGGTGTTGGAGAAAAGATAAAATAGGCTAAAAGGTGGGGATAAAACAATGAATGGAAATAAATAAATTTTAACACATCCGAAGGCAGCCCACCATCGGTAGGAGGAGCGGATGATCGCAAACTGGTTTCACGACATCATGAAACCGATTTTTGGCCTTCTCGTCATATTGTCCACTTACGACACCGAACATGCCCGACTCCAGCGGGCACCAAAGATCCTGGCCGTAGAATAGATTTACACCAAAGAGAGGGACAATAAGATAAGAAAGCAGGTAGAGTTGCAAAACAATGATTCACTGAGGCATTCAAATGGGAAGATGTAAGCAAAAGATAAAAAAAGCTCATAAATTTTGGAGATAGGCTCATTTGCATAATAAGAGTTCGAGCTTTCACCGTGTAAAGAACACAAGCCCCACAGGTTAACAGAATCCTACAGTACCATGTCACTGCTCTGTTTGGGAAGTTAAAGTCAGTAAAGCTAATGTGGCTGAAAAGAGAGCTCATTGCTCCTGTTTGCTTCTCTAATGATATGCTCGTCCTAACAGTAATTTTTCTGTCATCAACTGGCATTGGGATGCAGCATTGTGGACCCCACATGCAGCATTGTATGTTGCAAATACACCTGGTTCTGGGAATGGTACTTACTTTTGGCTGTACATTGGGTGGAATAGCAAGATTTCCAGGAAAGTCTGGCATCCAAACAGTCTCACCTCCAAAGGTGATTTCACATAGAAGAGGTGGTGAGAACAGACAAGGAAGCAGCAGGTCTCCCTCAATCAAAATTTCTAAAGAGGATAGAAATCCAGGGCAAAAGGTTCTGTCCCAAACTCCCCTTTCACCATCCCCGATACCAATTCTGCACCATAAATGATCTGCAACTCTAACTAAAAGTACTTACTGTCTGAGAGAGTGAGTCTTGTGGCTGCCAAGTGCTAGCATTGCCATTAAACAAACTGCTGCCATCTGTGGAGTTAACACTAGAATCTGCTGATGTATTCTGTAGAAAGCAATGATTGGAGGCATGGCCCTGTGCTACAATCTGGCCCTGGATAGCAGCTCCAATCATTGTTCCAAATGCTTCCATTGTCATACCTGTTGAGGAAAGATAAAGAAAAATGTAGGGGGTGCCATTTCATCATCAAATCCAATGAAATGTAATACTGCCTGTTCACACATGGAGAAGCCAACAGTATGATAGAATAAGTTTATTATTAATCAGCCTTTTCTCCAATAGAAGTGTATTTGTACTGGCAACTACAGAGTTCATGCAATACTTTTCCCAACAAAGAAATGAAGTGATGTATCATTTTTTTATTACATCTTGTGCTTTATGAAGTTGAGGGATGTTAAAGCTGAAAAAACGGAACAGTTTTCAGTGTAAAGCCCTGATGGGGTGGGTCATGGTAGCAAGGCAGGGTGCAGAGAAAAGCTTCATTTTTGCCTGCTTCTAATTTTGGTCAATTTCTAAAATCAAAACCTGCAATATGCAAAGTTAAATTAATTTTATTTCTGTCTTGGTTTTAAATGGAAATATGAAACTAAATATAGCAATTAATCTGTCCCAGGCTTACTTAATGTGATTGATGGCATCACACTCTCAGAAACACATGCAATTAAGAATCTAAAACTAAAAACTGATATTTGGTTTTATTCATTGTGGGACAGAAGTGTCACTGGCAAGACCAGCACAAATCGGCCATCTTTATTCGCTTTTGAGAACATGATGGTAAGCCATCCTCTTGAACTGCTGCAGTCCATGTGGTCCATTCACAGTGATATTAGAAAGTTATGACCCAACAGTTGGTAAAGCTGAGTTATTTAAAATTCCCAGAAGGAAACTTAAAAATATAGGTTATGATAGTTGTTTAAAGTGGTATGTTTGAGCTGCAACCCTAAATTCAGAAATCAGACCACTAGTTCTCGAGAGGTTTTTATATTAAGCTAAATGAAACATTTTATTAAGTTACAACACATTAAACGCAAACACATGGCTACAAATTACCAGTACCATAACTTTTAACAAATTCCCAAACTAATCTCCATTAAGGCAATAGTAGCCATAGACTTAACTAGACACCAGGCAAAGCATTTTCACCTTACGAATTCAAAATAAGATTCATCTTACTTTGGTTCCTGTGGAGACAGTGGTAGGTTTATAACTACTTTGATCTTACATTGCCTCTGCACACACAAAACTACCTTCTGATATACCTAGCACATCTCATTGAATGTAAATTATCATAGTATCACTAGCCCCTTTGATCTCCACCTCTTCTACCAATAAAACCCCTTTCATTGTACCAATTTTATTACCATATTTCTTGGTCTCTGCTAGCTAGGTGCCAGAATTCACTCCCCTTCTTGAATGCTGTTTCAACAAAATGCAAATGCACCTATCTCTCTTACATCTCAAAACAAGTATACATTAAAGCACTCAGACTAGCTGGCTTTAATCCAATTAAAGACACACCCATAACCTAGCCCTCTATTTTAAAAGAAAAATAATTTCCAATAATATATAAATTAATAGCTTCATGACATCCCCCTCCCTACTGAAGAATGAACCGTCATAATTCTAAAACATGGCTTCATTTTTAATAATCCATCTCACACTATCCCCTATACTTATTACATTACCAGTTGCATGCATTAACATAACATTATATATTTATATATATATTCACTCCAGTTCAGTGTCTAGGGTTTTAAAAATGTACAAATTTCCTTTAAGCTTCAAACTCTTGTTAACGTATCTTTGAATAGATTTTCAATTCCAGCAATAAGTATAATCCATAGATTAATTGGTTGTAATAATAGACTCCATCTGAAAAGCCTTGCACTTTTGTCTCAGAATTTGTCCAAAAACTTCAAAGGATTATGGTCTACATAAACAATTGTATCTGATTTGAATTGTTTGCAAGATAAATTTCACAACCATGCAAAGCTAACACTAAACCCAAAATCTTTGTCGATCGTTGAATATCTTCTCTGTTGTGCATTCAGCTTCCGTGAAAAATACCCTATTGGTTTTTCAATTCCAGCCTCATCTTCTTGTAACAGTACAGCCCCAATGCCTATATTGCTTGCATCAACGACCAACTTGAATTGCTTGGCATGATTGGCTACTGCCAAAACTGTTACTGTAGTTAATACAGTTTTCAAGCTATTGAATGTCTTCTGACACTCCAATGTCCATTGAAACTTCTTGTTCCTTTTTAATAGTTCAGTCAATGGAGCAACCACTCAGCTAAAGTCCAGTACAAATTTCAGGTAAAACCCACTCATGCCCAGAAATCTCAAAACTTCTCATTTTGTTGTAGGCACTGGGAAATCCACGATAACTGTGACTTTCGCATCTCTCAGAGTCACTTTACCGTGTCCAATGGTATGGCCTAGATATATAACTTGTGCCTTTGCAAATTCACTTTTAGCCAAGTTCATCACCAAATTAGCTTCTTGTAAATAGTTCTTCTAGATGCTGCAAAATGCTCCTCCTGCATCTGACTGAAAATGATTAGATCATCAATATAAACAGCACAATTGCTTAAACCTGCAATTACTTTGTTTGTCGGTCTTTGAAACATCGCAGGTGCATTCTTCATACCAATTAGCATGTCTTTAAACTGATATAGTCCACTTGGCGTTACAAATGCTGAAATCTCTCCATCAACAATACCTGCCGGTATCCTTTTTAGCAAATCAATCTTTGTGATAAATTTTGATCATTTCACTTTCTCAATGCAATCTTCCAACTGCGGTATGGGATATCAATCTGCTTTTGTCACCACATTCACCTTTCAATAGTTCACACATAGTCTTTTTGTTCTAACTGATTTTAGTACCAGTACAACAGGCGAACTCCAGTTGCTGTAACTAGACTCAAAGATATCATTTTGAAGCATGAAATCAATTTCTTTTTGTATTTGTGATAACTTTGCTGGATACAATCTATAAGGTTGTTGCCTTATTGAAGATGATATTTCTATACATACATCATGTATAGCTAAATGTGTCCCTCCCAACTTATTTTCCACAAATGGGCTTGTATGACTGCAATAGCTTTTCCAAATCACTTTGACATTTGCTTGGCAGGTAACTCAATATTTCATTTAAATTTTCAAGCACCACCTCATTATCCAATTTGACTAGAGGGAAATCAATTTCAGAGTCCTGCACTTCTACCTTTTCCTCACCATCCACCATAACTAATACTTCTTTTTGTTCCTCTTCCCTGTCAAAGTACTTTTTAAGCATATTTACAGGACACACCCTCTGCTTCTTCCTTTTATCTGGAGTATTTATTCAATAATTTACTTCACTCAATTTCTTTTCAATCCTGTAAGGCCCACTAAATCTTGCATTTAATGAATCACCTAGTACTGGTAACAAAACCAGTACTTTCTCTCCAGAAACAAGCTAGTTTTAGCTTTCTTATCTGCTTTCACTTACATCACTTGCTGTGAGATCTTTAAATGTTCCCTAGCCAACTCACATGTTCTGTTCAATCTTTCCCTGAAATTTGACATGTAATCCAGGAGAATAGTTTCTAAATTTTGACCCACCAATTTCTGATGAATCAATTTCAGTCCTCTTACCTCATTACCATAAACTAGTTCAAAAAGGCTAAAATCAGTCAAGGCATTAGGAGCATCTCTAATAGCAAATAACAAAAAGGGAATTCCTGTATCCCAATCCTGTGCATAATCCTGACAGTACGCTCTTATCATAGTTTTTAAAGTTTGATGCCATCTTTCCAAAGCTCCTTGTGACTCCAGATGATAAGCTGTTGTCTTAAACTGTTTTACCCCCAATTGTTCATTTCTTCCTTAAACAGCTGTGACATGAAATTTGACACCTGATCTGATTGTATTTCTTTAGGTAAACCATATCTTGTAAAAAAATTAATTAACTCCTATACAATCTTCTTAGTTGTAATATTTCTTAAAGGTATCGCTTCAGGAAACCTAATCGACACATCCATTATTGTCAGTAAATACTGATTTCCACTTTTAGTCTTAGGGAGTGGTCTTACACAATCAATCAATAACTCTGGTAAAAGGTTCTTCAAATGCTGGTATTGGGATTAAATGCGCTGGCTTAATACTGCTTGTGGTTTTCCTGTTATTTGACATGAATAACAGGTTTTACAGAATTTGACTGCATCCTTATGCAATCCTGGCCCAAAAAAAATGCCTCTGTATCTTTTCCTGATTCCTAAATATCCCACATTGGAATTTCATGAGCAATCCTCAGAATCTAATTTCTATACCCTAATGGGATAACAGTCTGATGCACCTCCCTTCAGCTTTCATTTGCTGAGACATAATCCGACCTCCGCTTTCTCATTAAAATACCTCCTCGAAGGTAATAACATACCGGAATACATTTTGCTTCGGTTTCTGAATAAACTTCCTGATATAACTGTTTTAATTGCAAATCATTTTTCTGTAACTCCACTAACCTCTTTGAGTTAAACATTTCAGCTGAGTTGTCCTATATTCCTTCCTCCTGAACAATGTTATCAAAGTGCCAGCTAATTGGATTTCGACACTGTCTTTTTGCCTTTGAACTGCCTGCTAATCTCATTTGTCTTGTTCTTCCCTATGAGCCTTTGATCTCATTACAACACAATCAGGAAACACTCCAGGATTATCCTTCTGCAACCCCTCTGTTGAAAACACTTCTACAGGCTGCTGCACTACTATAGGCAGCACCCACATTTGCGATACAGCTATATCATTACCCAGAATAAACTGAATCTCTACAATGGGCAATTTTTCCACCAGTCCAACTATAACTTCATCTGTCTTCCATTTGCTGTTTAAATTTACTTTCCTCAACAGATTAGATTTAGCATCTCCATGAACCCCGCTTATTATTACCTGCTCCTGTAACATTCCCTTTGAACAACAAATATCACTATCCCACAACATTAAGGATTGACTTGCCCCTGTGTCTGTTAAAATGTTAACATCTTTACCTACTCCACCCTGTACACATGGAAAGACTTTCCTTTCACATACAAAGTCTTTAAATATTGCTGCAACCTGCTCCTCAGGATTCTCTTGAGTAAACTGTGAACACATTCCCACATCTTCACCCATCAGTGATTCTCCATGTTTCACTTGTACACAAACCATTGGTTTCTCCTGTGCCTGAACCTCAGAACCCACTGTACTTTTACTTCCAGAGCTTTTCTGTACCCCAACAATTCCTACAGATTCTTTCTGCAACCTCCAACACACTGACTTCATGTGCCCCGCTTTATCACAATGAAAAAAACCTCAATTTTCGAATGTCACTTCCACCTTGAGTACCTACCTTTCTATTATGAGAAAAAACTTCCTGGGAACTTCCAGCTACTCCTTCTCTTCCCTGACTACCTACCTTCCTTTCACCTTCCCACTTTTTATCCTTTTCCAATTTGAACGGGTGATAAAAAAAGGTTTAGCTCTATGAACTAACCCATAATCATCAGCTATCTCTGCTGCTTGTCTTACAGAATCAACCCTCTGTTCCTCCACGAGTCCTCACTACCAAAGGGATTGAATCTTTAAACTCTTCCAAAAGAATTACTTCTCTAAGAGCTGATTACATTGTTTCTATTTTTAACGCCCGTATCCACAGGTCCAAATTACCTTGTTTTACTCTTTCAAACTCAATATAAGTTTGCCGAGGCTGTTTTCTCATATTCCTAAATTTCTGCCTGTGTGCTTCAGGAACCAACTCATATGCACTCAAAATAGTTTTTTTTCACCACATCGTAATTCACCGACATTTCTTCTGACTGTGACACATATACCTCATGTGTCCTACCTCGCAATTTAGACTAATATTAACATCCAGTTTTCCTGTGGCCATTTCATCTGTTTAGCTAGCTTCTCGAATGAAATAAAGAATGCTTCAATATCTTTTCCCTCAAAGTTTGGAAGAGCTTGTACAAACTTATACATCTCCCCACTGGGTTCTACTCAGATAAATCCTTCTTCACCTACTGGCATCTCTTTTTTAACTGCCAACATTTTCAGTTGGAATTCTCGTTCTCTCTCTGCATTTTGAGAAGACGGTGGCCCTCTCCACCACTGCCCTTGTGGTGCCGTGGCTCCTGTTGTACCGCTGCTCAGCTTCTGTTCTTGGATGGCGAAGAGGCGTCATCAGCCACCTTCTGAGGGGATAGCTCTTGTCACCCAGCAGCCATCCATCCAGCCGGGCTGGAGCATTGAAGAGTCCCGGCACCTGGGAATGTCTGAGGATGTAAGCTTCATAGGAGCTGCCTGGGTACCTGGCACAGACTTGCAGGATCAGCATCCTGTGATCACACACTATCTGCACGTTCATGGAGTGGAAGCCCTTCCTGTTGACGAGGCACCGGGCTCATCCGCTGGTGCCTTGATGGCCACATGTGTACAGTCTATTGCACCCTGGACACGGGGGAAGCCAGCAATGGCCGCGAAGCCTCTGGCTCGCTGTGTCTGACTGGCCTGGTCCCAGCGGTAGTGAATGAAAGTCAATGCACACCTGAACAGAGCGTCTGTAACCTACTTGACACAAGTGTGGACAGCTGATTGGGAGACTCTGCAGAGATCACTGACCAACCCCTGGAGGGAGCCAGAGGGATAGAAGTTGAGGGCAGGGCTGTGACCTTTAGAGTCACTGGCATAGGATGTCCACCCACACAGTTTGTGGAGATCTCAGGCCCAATCATCTGACAGATATAGTTGACTGTCTCCCTTGAGAGATGGAGCCTCCTTCGGAGCTGGATCTCAGACATATTGAGGTAGCTGCTTCGCCGCCTACATACCCTGGCAGCAGGATAGTGGCATCTTCTGCGGCCCCTTGGACTTCCTGTTGGCCCTGCGTCCCTTGTGCCTGCGCCTCTCCTTACAAAGGTGGCTCCCCTGGAGGCTGAATGTGGACTCCTGGCCTCCTCCTCCTTCAGGCCCTCTCTCCTCCTCAGAGGAGGTGCCTCCAATGGAGAGCACAACTCCCATTCCCAGGCTAAGGGGAGGCTTCCTGAAAGCTGCAGGCCCCTAAAATGATCTTTACCATAGAGTCCTGACCTGAAGGTTGTTACTCCTGTCCAAGCAGCTGGTATGAGACTTGAAGTGTTCCCGCTCACACAGGCAAGTATCAGTAACTTTCACACTTAAATATCTGAAAGAAAACATTCGCGACCCCACTCACCCCTCTTATCCCGCCCGTGGATGAGGTTTATACAAATGTCTCCTACCCGCCTGCCCGTTGCGCCTATGTGACGCCCTGAAGATCGCACGGGCCCTGAAAATTTGCAGTCAGTTACTGCCTCAAGGGCCTTAACTGGGTGATTTATTAATGGCAGGTGCGCATCCGAGAACATCGTGTGCCCGCCCACCTAAATATCGCGATGGCGCGTGGTGACGTTGGGATGCTTGCCCAATGTCACTGCAGGTTATTTTACGTATCACCATACAGGGCCGGTTCCCACATGCCAACGGGAAAATTCTGGCCATACAACCATAAAATGGTTACAGCACAGAAGGAGATCATTTGGCCCATTGTGTCTGTGCTGGCTGTCTATAACAGCAATTCAGCTTGTCGCGCCCCCAAGTCTCGAGGCCCTGAAAATATTTTTTTCTCTTCAGATAGTTATCCAATTCCTTTTTTTGAAAGCCACATCTGAATCACCCACCAGCACAACCAAGAGCCAGATCTTCCAATGCCAACAGCAATGAATGCTGGGACATTCACCACTGTTGCGCATTGGAATCCTTGGAAGTTCCGACCCATTCACATGCACAGAAATTACCTGAGAAGTTTAAACCTCCAAGGGGTAGATTTCCATTGCCCAGGCCTTTCTGAATATGTCAGAGACTTGAGCCTGTTGTGCAATACTTATCCAGATACTTACCTTAATATTGTACCTCAGTTAAGTTCTAGCGTAGGCGAGTGATTAACACTGGAGACCACCCCAGCCTGAATGCAGCTCCCAACCTCCATGCACCCCCCAAAAGCCCCTGACCTGACTAACCCCCTCCATCACAACTACCTCCTCAGGCATGGCTACCCCCGACCCGACTACCTCCCGACCAGATTATCCTCCCAACCTGACAATGCACACCTCAGACCTGATGACCCCTCAACTCAATCATCACTTGTCCCGACCAGACCCCTCCGACCCGACTACGCCCCTGGTCCCACTAACCTGACTATGCCCCCCGACCTGACTAACCCCCAGAACTGACAACCCACCCCCCCAACCCGACCCGAGTATCCTGACCCCACTAACCCCCCTATCTGATTATCTGCTGCATGACTGCCCATATCCCACCCACCCACTCGAGCTCCCCACCCCCCCTTCCCACTCACTCACCCACTAACTCACTAAACCCCTTAAGACCTGTAAAAGCTTACCTGACCACAGCAGCTGGTGTTGTGAAAAGGCGGAGGGGGGGCTGCTGAGGGGGTGGATGTGGGGTGGGGGGTGCTGTTCTCCCTGCTGCTGTTCTTCGCCATTGCTCTCCATGGATGGCTGCGCCAAGGGGCAGGAAGACCAGGCTGCAAGGATGGGAAAGGTGTGCTCACAACTATCTTCACAGTCAGCAGTGGTTGCCAAGCACTCCCACTGGCTGAAAGATCTGTCCCCAAATATTTATATGGCTGGTCCAAGTAAGTTTCTGTTCATTGGTGAATCCTAGGATGTTGATGTGGGTGCTTCATCAATGAAAGTTTTCCTTAATGTCAATGAGAGATGGTTAGATTCTCTCTTGTTGGAGACAGTCATTGCCTGGCATAAACGTTACTTGCCACTTATCAGCCCGAGCTTTAATGGTGTCTGTGTCTTGACTCCTTCAGTATCTGATGAGTTGTGAATGGTACTGAATACTGTGTAATCGTCAGCAAACATCCCCACTTCTGACCTTATGTGGCAGAGAAGGTCATTGATGGAGTAGCTGAAAATGATGAGCCTAGGACACTACCCTGAGGAATTCCTGCAGCGATGTCCTGTCACTGACACCAGAGCTGGTCAAAAGGGTGAGGCCTGGCTGCTTGGCCTGAGTGCCTTGCGGATTGAGAGCCAAGTCTGGGATGTGCCCTGCAAGGTGCTCCTCAGGTAGGGTTGGCCAGGCTGCAATGGCGCTGCAGGTACAGAGTGGACTAATCAACGCTCCTCTGTCTTTTCAGAAGAGAAGTCAGAACACCATCGAGAGGTCAAATAGAGGCAGAGGCCCCCCCAAGCCTCCTAATTTTGACAATGTACGAAATGGATGCACTGGAGCTGGAATGCTGCCACCCACCTTGGTCAGCCGGTCGTGGAGAAGCAGGGTCTCTGATGAAGGTAAGGTTGCAGTGCACAGAGGTGAAAGTGTCGGGTTGTGAAAACATTCTTGTGTAGTCTCATCATTAATGGAAGCCTCAAACCTTGAGTCCCCATAGATAATTGAAAGACGATGGCACTGTGATGCAGATCTTCATTGTCTCACCAGGGTGCCTGGCATGCACAGTGACAGTGTGATGGCTTAAACTAATGACATGCCATTGTTCTTCCCTAGATTCACCAGCATGCACTCAAATGCAGGACCCTGAAGACCCACCCTTGATGCCAGTGGACCACGGGGTTTTAGATGCACCAGCATCACACCCCCTCTCTGCACAGATACCAACACCTTGGTGGGCATTAGTTCGGTGGCTAGTATCTCAGTGCACATTGGTTCGGGCACTTCACACTTGAGGTGCAGGCAGAGGCAGAGAGTGCCCAGGGCGCCGGCAGTCGGACGACTGCTGGGGACCAGGACCATGCTCAGTCGAAGGATGATATTGAGCCTCTGGAGACGTCCATTAGGTGGCAGATGTTGGATGTCCAGCGGGATATGCAGGAGAATCTGGCAGAGATCCATGAGGGTACGTGTGCCATGGTCTCTGTTGTGGAGGAGCCCATGTGAAGCGTGAGCACTGCATTGACCCTCATCGCCGAGCGCACTGCCTCCTCCATGGAGAGAGTGGTGACTCTCATGGAGAGGCAGCTCCAAGGACAGAATCAGGGGTTCCTGGGGTTGTGCTCAGACCTGCAAGCCCTCACACAGGCAATGACCTCAGGTGGTCAGTGTCAGTGTAGGAGATGGATGAGGCACCCAGTATCCCAGCTCAGTGCCCATCCATCAATGGCAAGAAGGGAGGTCCAGAGCAATCTCACGTTGGCGCAAGAACTGCTTGTTGTCTCTGCAGGCTCCTCTCTGGGCACTCTAGATGACGGCAGCAGCTCCTCCGCCCCTCTGCCAGTGACTGTCGCATCTGATGAGGCTGCAGTGACTGGGGAGATGCTAGACATGGCACTAGCCACTCCCTCCCTGGCGGGGCCAGCACAGGCTCCACGGGCCAGAGGACGACCAACAAGGTCATCAAGGCCAACGGGACAGCAGAGTCAGCAGGATGTCTCTAATGCCCCTGGCGTGAGATAGGGGGTGGGGAGGTGGGGGGTGGGGGGTGGGGAGGTGGGCGGTAGGGGGAAGCACCAAGACATAGCACTTTTAAACATAAGTTTAAGGCAAGAGGAACTGTTCACGGGTGATCTTCTGTTCTGCGCTGGGGGGATCAGGTTTAAGGGCAGTCCTGCTGCTGAGGTGGCGTGGGGGAGAGAGGGCACGTGCAGTCCTGCTGCTGAGGTGGTGTGGGGGAGAGAGGGGGCAAGCGCAGTCCTGCCGCTGAGGCAGTATGGGGGAGAGAGGGGGCAAGCGCAGTCCTGCCACTGAGGCGGTGTGGGGGAGCGAGGGGGCAAGCGCAGACCTGCTGCTGAGGTGGTGTGGGGGAGAGAGGGGGCAATCGCATTCCTGCTGCTGAGGCAGCATGGGGGAGAGAGGGCACAATCGCATTCCTGCTGCTGAGATGGCGTGGGGGAGAGAGGGCACAAGCGCAGTCCTGCTGCTGAGATGGCGTGGGGGAGAGAGGGCACAAGCGCAGTCCTGTTGTTGAGGTGGTGTGGGGGAGAGAGGGCACAAGTGCAGTCCTGCTGTTGAGGTGGCGTGGAGGAGAGAGGGCACAAGCGCAGTCCTGCTGTTGAGGAGGCGTGGAGGAGAGAGGGCACAAGCGCAGTCCTGCTGTTGAGGAGGCGTGGAGGAGAGAGGGCACAAGCGCAGTCCTGTTGTTGAGGTGGTGTGGGGGAGAGAGGGCACAAGTGCAGTCCTGCTGTTGAGGTGGCGTGGAGGAGAGAGGGCACAAGCGCAGTCCTGCTGTTGAGGAGGCGTGGAGGAGAGAGGGCACAAGCGCAGTCCTGCTGTTGAGGAGGCGTGGAGGAGAGAGGGCACAAGTGCAGTCCTGCTGTTGAGGTGGTGTGGGGGAGAGAGGGCACAAGTGCAGTCCTGCTGTTGAGGTGGTGTGGGGGAGAGAGGGCACAAGTGCAGTCCTGCTGTTGAGGTGGCGTGGAGGAGAGAGGGCACAAGCGCAGTCCTGCTGTTGAGGAGGCTTGGAGGAGAGAGGGCACAAGTGCAGTCCTGCTGTTGAGGAGGCGTGGGGGAGAGAGGGCACAAGCGCAGTCCTGCTGTTGAGGAGGCGTGGAGGAGAGAGGGCACAAGTGCAGTCCTGCTGTTGAGGAGGCGTGGGGGAGAGAGGGCACAAGCGCAGTCCTGCTGTTGAGGTGGTGTGGGGGAGGGAGGGCACAAGCGCAGTCCTGCTGTTGAGGAGGCGTGGGGGAGAGAGGGCACAAGTGCAGTCCTGCTGCTGAGGTGGTGTGGGGGAGAGACCAAGGGCCAGCTGTTGAATGTAGTGCACAAGCGTTCGGGGTGGGGGGTAGGATGGGCAAGGGAAGTGGCCACTCCGTAAGGGAACCTGTATAAAGTGACCATTCCTCAGCATCCCAGACAATTCAGGTGCAGCCACATTGCTATGATTGGAGTTGCGTTTCCAGTTTATCTGTCCACTCAAGAAATGCAGAGGCATCAAAGTTCCACCGAGTGCTCCAAAGCTTTTCACCCTCAGCCATGCCCCCACCCCCGCCGGCACAGACTGCAAAGTCATGAGCATTTTATTGTACAGTAGAACAGTTGGAAAACTGCACACGTTGTACAGTCTCCTTGTTAAAACTGGACATGGAGCAGTCACTGCTGGAGGCGCTCACAACCCCTTGTAATGTCAGCATCCCAGTTTGGACCAGTCTCCCCCATAGTTCAAGCTAACACCGCAGCCTTGCAGTGTGGCTTAGGAGAATGCCTGTACTTGAGCTGAGAGCACAGCATGCAGTCCAATTGGCAAAGCTGGCACCAATCTGTCAGTGGGACTGGGGTGGAGGTGGGTGGGGTTTTGGGCAGCTATGCAGCGCACTAATCCCTGGCCAACCAAGTGGTGGCCAGCACGCTCCGGGATGCGTTAAAGGGCCTTCAGACTTACCCAAGGCAGGTTCTTAGCACACCCAAGCTAACCCATGCATCTCTCTCTTTCATCCTGCAGGAGGAGTACATCAGGATCATGGAGCCTGGTGAACTAGCTGTGTGCATCATGGTCTATAGAGCACAAAGACGCCAGAGGAAAGCATGACTGAGGTTCCTGGCTGCGCAGAGGCATGAGCAGCTACCTCAGGAAGAAGGGGCGGTTGGGGCTCTTGCACACACTGCCCAAGAGCTATAGTGAGCCATCGCAGGCTGGTTCCTCACAACACCCAGGGTCTATAGACACCGCCTTTCATTCCTGCAGATGACCGAGAACCAGCGTCACTGGAGACTGCGCATGTCTAGGGAACTGGTTGATCACATCTGCCACCTGTTGCAGGATTTGGCACCACAGGGACATGGAGGGCATCCACTGCCAGTGGCCGTGAAAGTGACAGTGGCACTCAGTTTCTACGCCAGTGGCTCCTTTCAGGACTCCACAGGTGACCTCTGTGGGATATCACAAGCCTCTGCCCACAAATGCATCCATGAGGTCACGGATGCCATCTTTGCGAGGACACACAACTTTGTACATTTTGCCCGGGATCAGGATGTAAGGGCTATTGGATTTGCCCAGATCTCGGGTTTCCCACAGGTGCAGAGTGCGATCAATTGCACTCATGTGGCGCTCCGATCTTCATCGCAACACATGGTGAACTACATCATCCACTAGGAGTTCCATTCACTGAATGTGTAGCTGGTGTGTGACTACAGAAACGCATCCTGCAGATGCGTGCACGGTTTCCAGGGACTGTGCATGATGCCTACATCGTCAGTAGGTCACAGATCCCTGGAGACTTCCAGGGTCCACAGAGGCTGCAGGGATGGCTCCTCGGGGTCAAGGGCAACCCGCAGAGGCCGTGGCTGATGACACCCGTGTGGTGGCCTCAGACTGCAGCAGACTGAAGGTATGATGAGGCTCATGCTGCAGCTTGCAACTTGGTGGAGCAGACAATCGGGATGCTGAAGATGTGGTTCCGGTGCCTGGACCTGTCTGGTGGAGCCCTGCAATACAGTCCACAGAGGGTGTCACACATCGTCGTCATGTGCTGTGCCCTTTATAACCTGGCAGTACAATGGGGAGGTGAAATGGCTGAGGAGGAGATGGAGGAGCTGGAGGTCTCCTCTGATGAGGAGGATGCCAATGGGGATGAGGGTGAGGAGGACCTTGGAGGTGGCAGTGATGTCAATGAGGCCCTTACACTGGCTAGATGAGGCAGGCATGCTCGGGAGGCCCCCATAGCTGCTGGGTTTGTGCAGGATGATGATGACATGCAGCAAGGAGACACCATAAGATCCTCACTGCATCTGTGAATGTTTGACTCCAGGCTGGCTTATGGCAGCACATGTGCCTTCTGTGATAGTTCTCCTGTCATGGAGATGCAGTAGAGACCCTAATAGTCACTCAATTGCAGGAAGATGGTGACGACATACAGTAAGGACACTCCCTAGATCTTTACATAGCCTCTGAGAATGTCTGACTCCTGACTGGCCGAGTGCAGCTTTCTTGTGCTCCATGATCAGGATCATATCATAGAGACGCAGCCATGAAACTTTAAAAACATCTGATCCTTCAGCACCTGAGCCCTTCAGGAGCACAGCATCAGTAGTCACAGAGTTTGAAGAGATGGGGGCCAGCCCCACCTTAAAGGTGCTGAGATCACACAGAGAGAATGATGGAACTCTGTGGCACCTGCCCACTACATTCTGGCAGCAATGACCAGCACCGCCGAGGTACAGGCATCAGTAATGTTTGAAGGAGTGTGAGGCTGGACCATCACTTTGTTCTGAAGTCTGCACAAAGCACAGGGAAGAGGCTCTGGACTGAGACACCTGCCTTTATCTTGTGCAGAAAGGTTTCACATCTGAGTGACAAGAACACTCATCAGAACAAGGAGCCATAGGAAGGGAAACATTCTTGGGAGTTTATTGACAATAGTGAGCAGCATGTACAAGTGATTAACACTGTGTCCAGGCTGGGCAAATAATTCTCCTTAACTTTCCTAACCCTGCTGCTACATCTTAGTGCTCCCCGGACATCCACAGCGGAGGTGTAGCCAGCCTGGTGACTGTGATGCCCTGACTGTGATGACCTTGGCAGGTGTCCTATTGAAGGCCGAGACTTGGAGGGGCCGGCCTGCTTTCGGGCTCATGCTGTGTGGCAGTTGCACCCTCCTTGGCCTGTGGAGTTGGAGTTGCTGAGGTCACAGGAAGAGGGGAGTCGGATTTGTCAGACACTCTCAGAGTCACCTGGATGAATGGGCCCAGAGTGTGCACCTATGGATCCTCCTCCCTATGGGTGCCTGGGTCCCCTTGCCGATCTCCTTGAGATCGAGCAGCCCGGCATCCCTCTCGCATACAGGCTGATGGAGGTCAACTATGGCATCAACAATGGAGTTCAGCCCATGCAGCAGTGCAGGAGCAAAGTCCTGGACCAAGGTCTCTATGGTGGCCGCCATTCTACCAGTTACGGCCTCAGTGCATTGGCATGCCAGCACAATCACTTCAGACTGAAGGAGGATGGACTCCTCCATCGGGCCTTGCAATCTGAGGAGTGCAGCAGACATCCCTTCCTGATGTCTCCGAGCTTTGCAGCTCCAGCAACTGTGACATGACCGACTCCAGAGGCTTGTCATCTTCCTTGAACTCAGCAGATTTCTGATCTCCTGCAGTCCTCCGAGTGCCAGGGGTGGCCCTGCTGCCACCTGCTGTGGATCAGACAGTGCAATGAGCTCACCAGATTATGATCCCGAGGCTATTCTAAAGCTAGGTCCCACCGAGGTGTGTGTCTCTGCGCTGGTGGAGGGTGTGGGTGAGCACTGTGATGGGACTTTAGGGAGGGTGCCTCCAGATTCCTCTTCAGAGGATTCTTCAGGCCTTGATTAGAGGCCCTGGGTCATGGACTCCATTAGTTGTTTCCCAGATGTTCTTGCGAATGCAAGAGGAGATAATTAGAGCATGGCGATGGCCTGTGAAACAGCAAGCATCACTCTCAGTATGGTTGTCTGATGGATGTTGCTGGACACTCACTTGGTAGAGCACCACCAACCTTACCGAAAGCACAGGAATGGTCCAGATCGTCGCCGACCAGCTGGATGGCTGTGTTGCCAAAGTCTGTGAGGACCTTGGTTTTGGGCATTCCACCACCAGTCAGTGACCTCTCCCTCTTGTTGTGTGCCAGCTTGTACTGCATGGATAGAGATGGTGAAAGTGTAAGCAGGATGCCTGCCAGGCCAGATGATAAAGTATGCCTGGCCTGTGTGGGTGGTGAGTGGTCCCATGGACATGATGAGGACAACGACGTTGAGTGTGAGAGAATGAATGGTGATGTCCCTTGAACTGGCAGCGAGTGAGGGCCCTGTGGATGTGTGATGGGTTTGTGAGTGCGTGAGTTGAAACTGATGAGAAGAGTGACTTACCCTGGCAGAACGGAAGAGATCATTCATCCTCTTGTGGCACTGGGTGGCTGTCCTCTTTTGAAGGGCATCAGCGCTGACCACGTTGACCATCCTGCAGCCAGGGCAGGGGTAGAGGACATCCTAGTGGGCCTCCACGGCATCCACTTGAGGGACAAGTCGCTGAACCTGGGGGCTGTGGTCTTCTTCAGTTTCAGGGTCAAGTCTTCCATGCAGCAGTGGTGATCTGGAAGCACTGAGATGTGCGCTTGTGGCTAGACTTTAAATATGGTGCCCGGCATGATGCAGCAGCGGGGTGATGACAGGCGGGCGAATGACAGCCCACTCGCCATGGAAACTGCGCATTTCTCGGTAATGCATAAATAACGTGGTGGGTTTAGGATGATACGGCATGAAAACCCACCATTGCGGCCGACGGGTGGAATGTCATTTTATCTGTCTGCTACCGCACTTAGCGCAAATCTGGGTAAATTCTGCCCTTGGAATGGGAATCACTACAGCAAAGGAGGGAAACAAATGGACTGACCATTTTCTGTATAATATGAAATGGTCAGGTGGGAATTGGCAGAAACCAGTACTATGCGCCCTCTGGCAATGACAAAACATGAGGTGGTCATCCACACAAACTGCAAAGGTCATTTGTTTCCAAGACAGTGTATCAACAACCTCTCTTTCCAAGGATAATTCAACAATGGAACAAGCTGAAAGGAAACAGTCACAGCCCCATCACTTGAAATCTTCAAGGCCCATCTTTAGATTATTTCCATTTAAAAGCTTTTCTTATCAGGATTACCATTTCTCCAGATCATGCCTGGATTAACTACTGCTACCCATATAAATGTTGGTAGAATATGAATATTAGGCTGTGATGCCAACACAACTAAAGCAAAAGCAGAAGAAGATATCTGAACCTTTCACTATAATGTACAATATTCCTGAAATTACTTTGTTTGTTCTCCAGGCAAGCAGCCTTAACTTTCCTTCATAACTGAAATTTGTTACAACCAGGATAGGAGGAATGTGCAGCTGATCTAACCCCACTACACCACAGGTCGCAACACAATTGTAAATGCTTAATTTACTCACTAAAATGGCCAATTATTTACTTTCACTACTGTTAGACCCAGAATAAAAGATACTTTAACCCGGCTTGTTTCAATGGATTCAGAATGACTGATTTATTATAAAATGAAATGTCTTTGAAAAACAAATTGCAAGAACTAGTTAACACACAATTTATAATCTGGAAGTGTAACTATCTATGTAACTATCTATCCCTTTTAAAATACCCCAGCACACACATACACAAACAAACAAAGGACAAACAAATAGGGTCTCTGCAGAGTTGGGCAGTTGAAGAAAAGACATTAGAAAACAAAATGGTTAAAATTCACAGGGTTTCACACTGTCGATTATGAGCTCCTTCATGTGGAGACAGATCGCTAGTCTTAGTAGATGCCTGGAGGTTCTCACCAACAGAGCTTTGGCGTGAAGGGGGACAGAGCCGGATCAATCCTTCTTGTCTCAGCCTCCTGGGTTTCCAAATGCAGACAAGTTCCACTGAGATGAGGATTCCTAGCCGGATACTGATAACCACACTGTTTCGGGCAAGGCAAGGAGTGCGTGAGTTGGGCAGCTTTCCTCCTTCTCAGTTCACTCTCAACTGAGTTCAAAAAAACAAGTTCAGAAGTTAAAGCTCATCTTTGTCAGGTGATTTCCAGTAAAATCACCAGGGCTTTCGCCTTTAAGACTGTTTTTCTTTCAGCCATTAAAATAATTACTGTTCAAATAAGCAGATAGCTCGCCACCTCAAGTACCATGCTGGCCAGGTGATTTCTTGGAAAAGGCATGCTTGTTTACATTCCAAGGTGAACTTTTGATGTTTTTAAAAAGAAAACCCGTATCCAAATAATGCAACATCCATCCAAATTTTAAAAGAAAATACAGTTCTTTCAATAAAAAAGTCATCTTATCATTGATTTTGTTGCACAAATACAACTATCAATCTCAAATCTAAGCTACAGATCTAAATTAATTTGAAAAACCACTATGGTTTTTCTACAATCTTAATGCATTTATCTGAAGTCACTGCCTTAAAGGTATGTCAATAGCATGTTTGCATTATGATCAAATTGTATCAGAATATGTATTTTTGGTTCAAATGTGAACAAAATTTCAAATGTCAATTATTCCATTAAAACATTAGTGATAACAATAAATGTAGAGAACAGTTTGGGTATCAAATTTACTCCTGCTGGCATCCAGCACATTAATGCAGGATTGTGGGGGAGGGGGGGTTGGTGGTTCTGATCTGTGAGACCTGTAACAGTATTTTATGAATGCAAGATTTTATATGATGATTATGTTTGGGACTGTCTCTTAAATTTGTGGTCAAATGGAGGAATGAAGAGGGTCATGTGATCTGTTTCACATTCTGCCAATCAACAAGTCTAGGTGGCTTGATTACCATGGTGATGGGGGCAGTGGGTGGAGGGGGGGGGTGGGGGTGGTGGCAAAGGTTGAGAATTACTGGAAGCAAGGTGCAAACGTTCACACCTAAAACTAAAGGCAAGAGCAACTGAGTTGGCTGTGGACAGACTTTTGGTCTCTGAGCTTTTGGACAAAAAGACAGAGAAGCCTCAGAGAAACATAGGGCTGCAGCTGACATGGTCAGCAGAGTGGAGAAGGCTGCGAGTCCTCAGCAAACTACAAGGCAGAATGTGGGAAGGAGGACGGTCCCTGGTCAAAGAGACACACCCCATGACAATCTATAGACTCTGGAAGATTTGCCCTGACAAAACCAGGAGGAGAATTCGCCTGAGTGGGCCTTACTGCTGATAGTCAGTTTGGAAATTCTCCAAAGACTGAGGAAGCACCTTTTGATGTTCACTCGACATTCCAAACCAGCAAAATGGGGAGATGTGAACCCATTAGAAACTGGGAGTGACTATGGACTATTACCTGTAAAGACTGTAATCCTGTGGAGGGTGTGCTATAATGTATACATATGCGACGTTGGGTTATTGGTTGTGCTGGAACATTAATAAGGGTTATCAATTCTTTATTTTGGAATATTAGATGCCTAAGTAATGCTTTCTAATGTTGCTTTCAGTTTGTTTGTTACAGTAAAAATCTTAAAGCATGGAAACTTGTGATGTTCATTTAAGTTAGTCACTGTGAATTCAAATATCTTTTTAAAATGTATCAGTCCCTACAGGGATCGTAACAAGGGACTATTCAGTAATGCTAACTTAAAAGCAAAATATTGTGGATACTGAAAATCTGAAACAAAAACTGAAAATGTTGGAAAGCATCAGCATGTCAGGCAGCATCTGTGAGGAGAGAAACAGAGTTAACGAGGGGTGGGGGAGAATTTTAACCCTCAAAAAGGGGTAGATTTGGTTCAGAAGGGAGATTAAAAAGCTAAGCAGGAACCCCACCCCAAAACTACCCACTTCGAGTTTTAACAGCAGTGGGAGGCAAGTTGGTCATTTAAATATTTTAATAAGGCTACATGCCTTCATTTTAACAGTGACTATAACATTATCTTTCTTCATCTATTTATTTTTCTTGTGCAATTATCTTCTTTGAAACAGTACACTAAATCAGAATCAATTGATCCCAAGGACAAGACATTGGGACGATCAGCATAGTCAGACTGTAATACAATTAAGCCCCAGTGGAATTTCATAGGCTTATCTTCTGGTAAATACAATGCATAACTTCAAGTGTTAGCTTACAACACAACATTGATAAATCTTTGTGGCAAGATTCATTTTCTGTAATTGAAAAATATATGTTCAGCCTGAAGTTTTCACTTATGGGGTCATTAGCAAAGTGCTGATGCTTTGTATAAATACAGCAAACAAGTATAAACCATATTACAGTCTCGTTTGTTAAGAACCTGCCAATAGTCTGAACATCTCTAATCATCATTACCAGCAGATGGCCTCAGATGGCCTCAGATGGCCTCAGATGGGCTCAGATGGGCTCAGTGCCAAGAAAATGTTTCTTAAACACATGTCATTGTTTTTTACGGGAAATTCTGTCAGAGGAAATTAAACTTACGGTAGGCAGTTACAATGTCTCTCTCCTTCTGGTCACTGCTCAGAAACATAGTGAGAGCTGAGTATGGCACATGGAAACACTGCAAAAAGAGATACAATTGATCAGGTATTGCTCTCTTGGAATACCCCAGTAAAGGTTTACTTGAGTGATTGTCAACAGAAATGCTATTGAAAGAGACAAATGTCCCAGGTCATAGATAAATCAAGAGGTAGTTTTGATCTCCAAATGTTTGTCTGGTTTCAAATGCTTTCACTGAATATTTTTATTATTCAAACACTGCCACAAAAGCAGACAGACTTTCACATATAAGATCATCCAGGCCAGCTTTGTCTTTAATTATTCTGACTAGTTGTACATTTCTACTTGTGTAATTGAGCATTTTGCCGTTTCAAAGCACCTTCAACAGGGAACAGGAACAACATCAACAGTGTATATTTATATAGCACCTGAAATATAATGTAACATCTCACAGCACTCCACAGGAGCATTATTAAACAAAGTATGATACTGAGCCACATAAAGAGATATTAGGTCAAATAACCAAAAGCATAATCAAAGAGGTATGTTTCAAGAAGTGTGTTAAAGGAGGAGAGGGAGGTAGAGAGGTACAGGGAAGGTATTCCAGAACTTGGAGCCTATAGGCAACTGAAAGCACAGTCACCGGTGGTGGAACGATTAAAATTGGGACTGCACAAGGGGCCAGAATAAGAGGCTTGTGGGCCTAGAGGAGATCACAGAAATAAGGAGGGGCCAGGCAATGGGATGGTGGTGGGTCCAGGGTGAGTGCTCATTTGAAAACAAGGATGAGAGTTTTAAAGTCAGCACATTGCTTGACTGACAACCAATGTATGTCAGTGAGCACAATGGTGATAGTGGAATGGGGCATGCTACAGGTTAGGACAGAGACAACAGAGTTTTGTATGACCTAAGTTTACAGAGGGAAGGATGTGGTCAGAAGGGATTAGTTGAGTCTGCAGGTAATGAAGACATGAACAAGGGCCTCAGTGGCAGAAGAGCTGAGATGGGGGTGAAGTCAGGTGATGGTATGAAGATGGAAATAAGACCTTAGTGAATATGAGCTCAGAAGCTCACCTCAGGATCAGATGTGACATCAAGATCAATTGCAAACAGACTGGTTTAATCTCATACTGTTACCAGGGAGAGGGATGGAGTCAGTAACTAGGAAATGGAGTTTGGAGTAGGGACCAAAAACAATGGCTTCAGTCCTGCAAATATTTAATTGAGGATATACTTGTTGTTCTTTAGTGAGTTTCCTAGAATAATCACAGAATAACAGAATCTTTACAATGCAAAAGGAGGCCATTCAGCCCATCAAGTCTGCACTGGCTCTCTGAAAGAGCATTCTATCTAATCCCTCCCCCTGCCTTATCCACATAACCTTGCACATTCTTTCTTTTCAGATAGCAATCCAAGTCCCTTTTGAATACCTCAATCGAACCTGCCTCCATCATCCTCTTAGGAAGGTTGCTTCAGACTCCAACCACCCTCTGGGTGAAACATTTTTTCCTCATATCACTATTACTCCTTTTGCCAATTATTTTGAATCTGCGCCTTCTAGTTCTTGATGCTCTCAAGTAGGAACAGTTTCTCACTATTTACCCTGTCCATACTCCTCAGGATCTTGAACACCTCTATCAAGTTTCTACTCAGCCTTCTTTTCTCCAAGGAAAACAGCCCCAAGCTCTCCAATCTATCCTCATAGCTACAGTTCTTTATCCCTGGAGTCATTCTTGTGATTCTCTTCTGTACCGTCTACAATACTTTTACATCCTTCCTCAAGTATGGTTCCCAGATGGATGCAGTACTCTCGATGAGGCCTAACTAGTGTATTTTATAAGTTCAACATGACTTCCTTATTCTTGTACTCAATGCCCCTATTCATGAAACCTAAGATACTATATGCCTTATTAACTGCTCTCTCAATAACAAATCCCCAATTTTCTTGCTTCAGGCAGGCTATAAAACAGGCAGCAGATCTGCTATCACTCATTTCGTGTTTGGTGGCAATTCTTAAAATCCATCCCCATCCCACTCCCTGCCCCCATGGAGGAGAATTCACCAATAAAATTGATGATTTAAGTAAGTAGCAATTTGGTTTTTAACAAGTAATGGAGGACATTTTATGGATAAGGATGAGAGATGGCTGCACCTAAAAAGCAGGTAGAATAAGAATCATAATAGGTGGATTGAGGATGGAATAGAAATTAGAATGCAGACAAGAACAACTGTAGAATGGAAACTGGTAAAGTATGAACAAATTAACCAAGATAGACACAGAAGAACCATATTATCAAAGAAGAGAGACAAGGGGTGGGGGTGGAGCATTTGTTGGGGGGGGTGGGGGGTAGGGTTGCGCGGTGGTGAGAAGATATGAAAGGAGCAGTAAGATGTTTTGTGTATACATGAACATTAGGAATAGAATGTTAGAACTGAAGGCTGTTGTGGCAGTTGGAAACCATGCTGCAGTAGGATTTTCAGTAGCTTGGCTTACCCCAGAGATTGGTAACAAATAACATTCAAGCCAAAAAGGTACTTGAAAAGGTAAACTGAAAATAAAGGGTGTTCTTTAGTGAGTGCTCAAAGTTAAGTTCTATATGTCAAGGGCATTTGACAGATGAATGAAGTTGACTCTGTGGAAGGTGGAAACTTACACATTGAACTACTCTGGATGGAGCAGTACACACAGAATAACCCAATAGTGAAGCTGTGTTACAGATCACTAGATCAGCTTATGAAGAAAGACAGTTTGCTCTATGAAGAGACAGGAAAGATATGTGAGAGCTGCATTAATATTTATTAGGGAAGCTATTTGCATGGGTAACATCAATCAACCAGAAAAAACCCAAGCAATTCAGAGACTACAGTGATAAATTTGTAACCTTGTACATCAAGAAAGCTTAGAGAAGTAGTGTACATTTTGACTTCATAATGGTAAATGACCCAAACAAGATACAGGATATGGAAGTTATGATACTCTTAAGGGATAACAACCACAGAATTATGAAGTGTCATATGATCTGGAACTAAGATACTCAGGATAACAATTGGGAATGGATAAGGGATTGCCTGAACGGTGGAAAACAATGAGTACATGAGGTGAATATTTCCTACGGTGGATGGGCTGTTTGGGAGCAGGCAAGGGCGGGCACGGAGCCGATCGCCGCCCATGATTGGTTCCACGCCGCCATTTTATGCAGGCGGGCCAATTAAGGCCCGCCCAGCATAATGCGTGGCCGGTAGTGCTCAGCGCTACCTGTGCTGGCAGGGGAAGAGGGAGAGTTGGGGCCTGCGCTCTTTTATGCACATGCACGCAAAAGAGCGCAGAAATCTCCCTCATACAGAGGCATGGAACTGCCTCTGGGAGGTTGAATGGTTGTGAAAACTTTTCAATAAATAAAGTGAAATTAATTTAAACATGTCCCCTCATGTGACAGTGTCGTATGAGCTGGGACATGTGTGTGAAGTAAGTAGAATTTATTTATTTCATACAACCTTCAGGAAACCTCATCCCGCCCGTGGTTAAGGCTGCTTGGGCTCTTCTCCTGCCCACCAACATTAAGGTTGGATGGGCAGCGTTGTTAACAAGTTAAATTACTTTTTTAAGGGCCTTAATAGGCCATTGACAGTTCAGCGGGTATGCACCCTTCTCTGGTGTGCGCCCGCTGAATGAAATATTGAAATAACGCGCAATGACATCAGGACGCTTGCCTGACATCATCGCGTGTCATTTTACACGTCGGTGTGTCAGGTCCACCCCCACACTCCGACAGCAATAATCTGCCCCATGTGCATGGAATTATGTTGAGGTTGGGGAAGAACTAACTAAGGTGGCCCAGGAATCCACAATTGGCCAATATTGTCCCTTATGTTCAGAACGTCAATGCAAATTAGTTATATTTTCAGATGATATCCAATAAGAAGGGCAGTTGATTCTAAGGAGGCAGCTCTACAAAGTGAGCTGGACTATATAGATGTGAGGGCAGAACAACAGCAGCTGAAATAGACAATTATGAAGTACACAACAAAGGAAAGAGGTAAGGCAATATGCGTACACCATAAGTGAAGTTGAAAGAGATCCGAAGGTCTTATTAGGCTTGGCACACATAATGTCAGACAGTGCAGAGAAGCCTTATCAACAAAGCAAATGGAATGCTTAGCTATATCGCTGAAACTGTATCATACAGTACACACAGAAAATCTTAATTAAACTGAATGTAACTTTGATAATACACACCTGAGTAATTTGTCCAGTTCTGCTCACTGAGACACAGGGATTCATTCAAGTGCAGGGTTTACAGAGATCAGCCTCAAGTTGATCCCTAATGAGAACTGAGTACGAGGAAAGATTGGAGAACCCTGGGATTTGCAGCCTTGAGTGACATAATTTAGCTGTGATTTTATGAGGTAATTAAGATAGTAAACAGTATGGAAAATCCAGAAAATTACTTCAAACTAAATTGCAAAAGTAGAACAAGGCAGCACAAGTTGAAACTAGTGAGAAGCAAATTTGGAATTGATGTCAGCTGCTCTTCATGACACAAAGAGGAACACGGGGAATGGAGTTCCAAATAGATTAAAAATCTGAAATTATTTATGAAACAATTGGATGTCACAATGAGAGTGAAGGGCAGGGGGAGTTTGGTGGGGTGAACTAGAGGTCTTTCCGGATGTATTAACTAAGTTGCCTGGAACGGCCTTCCTCATCCAAAATCATTTTGTGATTTTGAGTAAAATTTACAATCAATAAAAATGAGATAGAAACCCACCTAAAAATATAAAAGTAATAATTTGGGTATGAACTTTTTTATGTGTGTGTATTACATTAAAGGTGCAGTATTCTTATGCAAGTGTTATTTCCATTCAGGAAAATGCCTGTATAAAAATTACTTACATCAGAATGTTACATGAGCTTAAGCTTTTGTATGTGAACTTTATTGACCTCAATTCCTACCCTACATTCCTATCTATATTTTTAAGAGTGTAATGTCCAGTACTGGCATGTCTTATTCTGGGCTTCAAACTAATTTCACATTTTAAAACTGGACATTAAGGCTGTCCAAGGTCACCTGACATCTTTTGTGGATTAGAACCATTCCCCTGTCTCAAGGGGGATCAAAGTAACGTTCCAGATTGCTGTGAATCAATCCTGAAACCAATCAAAAAGGGTATCATCTGATTGAATGGATCATTCAGAAACAAAGACACCGACTGTCTCAAATTCTCAGAGGTGTTAACCCACAACACAGGATGTGTAATCAACATGACCACCCTCCTTATTCGGAAAAGGACTTTGAGCGTGTAGAAAGTCACATCATGGGGGTGCCATATTGTCTGCTTTTCAAATCAGCTAGTAGCTATTTGCAGACAGTTCCACCAGAAAACCATCAAATTAGCTGCAAGTAATTCAAGCAGCCAAGATAATTAACCACGATGCCTTGAAAGCAGAAATCCCAACAGAGAGAAGGACTCCCTCAACCTGTTACAAACTTCAAGTTCACCTGAGAACCAACCTCCTGAATATTCAACTATGAGAGACCTCACAACTAGCTTTACAAGACCCTCACTTTAAACTCAAAGCATCAAAACCATCTGAGAAACTATAAACCTGCCACGTGGCAGACAGAGATTGCAAACCAGAGACTGAGCTCACCATAACTTGTAACAGTGTACCACCTAATCTTTGCATGTGAAACAGTATCTGAGACATTACGTTTAACTTGGGGTAAGTCTGTGGGCATAAGTAGCCTCCTTTATTTTAAACTCACAAAAGCTTGCTGGTGGAATTGTTAATTGGGAAACACACACCTCTTTCATTACCAAACATACTGATCAAAAACATTCTGTCCGTGACAAAAGCATATATCCAAATAGGTTACAGTTTTTAAAAAAATGGTTGCTGGATCCACATTAATATAAGCCTTTCATTATAATGAATTTTCTCTCTCATCATGGGTAAGGTTTTACTGTACATCAGTATTGTGCCAGTCTGAATGCTGTGAAAGCCCAACATTTCCAATATATGTAAAACAAAAGGTTGAGAATTCTCATCTGGACCATAAATTAATTTGAAAAGTGTCTATTTTACCTCAATGAATGCAAACAGAATAGCATTGACTTTGAAAGTTGTGAAACTGTCCATTGCTCACTTCATCAAGCAACTTTTACAATAGGTAAAGGGGGAGATTAGAGAATGGGTAATACTTGCACAGTGCACAGGGTGCAGCAGCTACATTAACAGAATGTACAATGAGTTAACAATGACATGATCATTTACCGGACATACAGTAGTGTATTGGAGAAGCCTGCTTGAGGGTATTGCAAGCTTCAAGTACAGGGTATGAACCATAGTGTAAAGGGAAGATTAGTGCAAAATCATGCAGAGTTCTATAAGGAAACGATCACATTCCGTGGATCATACTTTAGAGAATATTGAAGGCTTCATCATTTCCCACCTCATCAAGCTTTTATGATAGATAAAAGGGGGGACAATTGGTTATATATAGCTTGCTGGGCATCACTCCACAAGCAGGGGCCCAGGACTCCATGAACTACAGCAATTGCAATCACTGACAAGGCAATGATTGAAGCTATTCAGGCTTCTTTCAATAAAATACATGGGCAAATTCAGCATCTGTAAAACTTGGGAAGCTATGCAACACAGAGTTCAAAGTCTTTGTCTGTCTGGTTTTGATTGTTAACCTAAGCAACATTTCACTGCTAGGACCAATACAGCCTTCTAAAGAGATAGTTTGAGACATTTCTTGTCCTGACGCATTGGCATCAAAGGGAGCTATTGATCCCTCCTCTATCCTCACAGTCCAACTTCTACATCATTGCAGACATAACTCTATCCTCCACTAAGTCTACATCCTGGGGGATTCACAAGAGTCACAAACAAAATGAAACAATGTGGCACTTGGTGAGCAACAGTGCAGAGGTTTCACAAAGCAATTAGTACAAATAGGGTATATGTTCATTCTCACATCTCCAAATATTTTCAAATAATTTTGCATAGTATTTTCACTTGCTGATAGCATGGATACTTAATAGAGGACTTATTCCCAACATTTGGTTTGAAACTAATATTACACTTACAGATACTACAGATATGCGATATGTTAATATAGCTGATGCCTTTGTTTATGGTCCACGTGAGCCTTCTCCCACACTTCCTCATCTAACCCCATTAATACAGCTGTTTATTCCTTTCTTCCTCATGTTTTTATCTAGCTTTCCCTTAAATACATCAATGCTAGTCACCTCAACTACCTGTGGTAGCAAGTTCCACTTTCTAACTATTTTCTGGGTAAAGAAGTTTCTCCTGACTTCTCTATTGAACTTATTTGTGATTATCTTCCAGTTCTGGTCTCCTTTGGAAGTGGAAATATCTCCTCTACATCGATCCTATCAAACCCCCTCATAATCCTAAAGATCTTGATCAGGTTACCCCTTATTCTTCTATCTTCCTGTGAAAGGAGTATCAATATTTCCTGATGGGTATAACTTCTCAGCTCTGGTATCATACCCGCAAATCTTTTTTAAAAAAAACCTTCCCCAGTGTTTCTATATACCTTTTACAATATGAAGACCATGGGTCGGATTTTCCTTTCCCGATGGAGATGTGAATCGGATTGCAAAACACAACTTAGTTTTTTTTTGCAGGGAGAACAATTTGGCTCTGCTTACCTGACCCCACATTGTCTTCATGTGGCATTTTTATGAGGTAGGAAGGCCTTGGGTGCAAAATGCACATGCACGACTTCCGAGCTCGGGGTCTCCATTTAGAGGACCACAGGAAAATTGTATTTCTTCCTGCACACTATTTTCATGTGCTGCTGCGGCTTTTAGAGGCCCTTTAAAAATGTATTTCCTTGGAGAAGTTGTGCCCACTGCGGAAGCTGCTAATGAGTCTGGAACATTGTGAAAGTTAAGTGTAAAATGTTTTGAAACCTTCAAATGTCATTATTAGATGCTGTTTCATAATGTAGATGTGTTTCAATGCATTGATTCATGACTGGCCTCTGTTCTGCAAAGGTAAAATAACCGTTACTTTGACTACCATTGTATAAGTGTTAACATGTGTCACAATACTTTTTCCATTGGAGAAAGTGCCACAATGCATCCAGAAATATCGGAAATGTGTGGGTAAACATTTCATGACAGGTTTGGTGCTGGTGTTTGGACTGTGAAAAAAAACATTTGCTGCTTTTAAAAGGTAAAAACAATCTGAGCACCTGCTTCCCTCTATTGATTGACAGGCAAATCTACTTTGAAATGAAGGGGACACCAGTTCTTTCAATTTAAGGCTTTTCATGTTGTTTTGATAGTGTGGCCATTATTAATGTTTGGCTGAGTTCCAAAAACTAATGGCATACTTAGTTCTGTTGCCACAGCTGTTCAGGGGAATGGCTTACAGATTTATGAGGCTGTAATAATATACTCAGCCTTCCATGTGGTTTCAGAGTACATGATTGTTTGTTTGTACAACTTAATGGCCACTTAAAGGATTAACATTTTTTTCCAATGGAGAAGGTTTTTTTGTAGTATCAAAGCAGACCTTTGATTGAGAGCTTTATTACATTGTCACAGGTTTTTTTTTAATTGCATGGCTTCTGAGGACTGCACATAATAGATACTGGGTGAGTGGCTATGGAGGATACATAGGGGGCATGGAGGTGGCATGGGGTTCTGAGGGGGGTATAGAGGTCACATGGAGATCTAAAGGGGCATGGAGATGGCATGGGTGATCTGGGGGCATGGAATGGCATGGGGGATCTAAAAGGGCATGGATGTAACAACAGCAATCTGAGGGAGCATAGGGTGGCATGGGGATGGTGGGAATGGAGTCTTTAAACAATGTTGACAGTTCCTTACTGTGTTGGAGAACAGAGGAGGAACTTCTAACCAGCCTGTTTCTGTACCTACACTCCTCCCACATTCAGTCGCAGCTTGCAAGCTGCATTATGAATGCAAACTCTGAGTGAAGAAACAAAAATCACAAGCAAAGTCACACATGGGTCGGGAATGCAGTTGAGAATCATTAACAATGCACAAGTTGCATTTTCCAGAACGCACATGAAAATCTGGGCCCATAACTCTTCACGTGACTCCAAGTGTGCTCCAGCAGTATCTAGTAATATTAGCAGTGGGGACATAGTATGTGAGTTGAAATCTGAAACAGAGTTTTAATGAAATTAAGTGATCTTCCATGCATAATTCATTGGTAACCCAGTCCAGAATATAATTGTGATATTTATTTTGGTTCCATCTGAGTTGGAGGTGGGGGGCAGAGTGCATCAGGGTTGGGGAACAAAGAACACTGCAAGTTCAGAGCTGCACATAGCAAGGAGCAGCACAGAAGTGGAGGAGGGGACATGGACAGAAGCAGAGTTAGGAAGAGGAGCAGCCAGGAATGGAGTCCTGCTGAGGGCTTGAAAGAAGGCAGAGTTCAAAATGAAAAGCCCTACATATTGAGAGAAATGGTGCTTAATTGTTTAATACCATAAGGTATTGTTCCTACCACATGACTCTTCTTCAGAGCTCTGCAGAAGAATCATACTGACTCGAAAAGCTAACTCTGTTTCTCTCTCCACAGATGCTGCCAGACCTGATGAGTTTTTCCAGCATTTTCTGTTTTTATTTTAGATTTCCAGCATCCACAGTATTTTGCTTCTGGCTAATAATGAAGGAATAATATGTCCTCTTCTGATATTTCACAATTACTTGGAGAAGTATATTCCACCCACAATATATATACCGTATGTTTATAGCAATGGATGTTCTTACTGCCATGCACCATGGAAAGTCTGACTTGGCACAATCTACATGGTAAGGTGCCATAGGAAAGGGAAAGGTGTTGAGGGTGACTGAGGAGTGGGCCAGGGCATTAGTTCCAAAAGTGTTTATCATGGAAGAATGAGCCAAAGCTAGTCTTTTAACTCAAGCAGGTTTATTCTTAAGACATTGCTGCAGAGTAACAGACTCTTCCATTCCCTTCCACCCCATAATGTTACATCTGTACCCATTAATAGGTGAGCCAAAGCCCATCACCTGTTTTAACAATGAAATTGTCTTAACAATGTAATTGTTATACAATGTAATTGCCAGTCAACAAGAAGATTGCTATTGCGCCTTGATAATGTAATTACTGATACATTGACACAGGGTAGCATGCAGGAAATTCTTCAGTCACCCCAACACCCCTCCCTTTCCTATGTCACCTTTCCATGCAAGCATAGGAAATGCAACATCTGTCCTTTTACCTCCTCCCTTTTCACTGCTCCTCCACATTGAGGAGACAAAACACAGGTTGGGTGATCATTATGTGGAAAAGCTCTGATCAGTTTGCAAGTGCAACCTTTAGCTTCAAGTCACCTGACATTTTAATTCTTCAACTTGCTCCCATTCTGCCCTTTCTAACCTCAGACTCCTGTGGTGTTCCAATGAAAATCAATGCAAGCTCAAGGAACAGCACTTCATCTTTCGACTGGAGACTTTATGACCTTGCGGACTCAACACTTACTTCAATAATTTTGGATTATCACCTCTGCTCTCATTTTGTTTTTTTTTCCTCTCTCTCTCTCTTGTTCCTCTCTTATTTCCTTTTCTTTGCTTTCAAATGGCAACCATTCAGGGTAGTGCCAATCATACTTCCTCTTGACTCGTTTCTTTTTCTTTACTTCTCCCATTATCACTCCCTTTGGCCTTGCAACATGAAATCTTTTGTCATTTAATCACTCTTGCACGCTATCCTATCAAAGATCTTCCCTTTTGTTCTTTTTCCCACCCTCTGCCCTTTCACTGGTTCAAAACCTTTTGCTTTTAACTATTATATTCTCAACTTGTCCTGCTTCTGATCAAAGGTCACAGGCCTGAAACCTGAGCTGTTCCTCTTTCCAAGGATGCTCCCTGATCTGCTGAGTATTTCCAACATTTTCTGTTTCTATTTCAGATTTCCAGCATCTGCAGTATTTTCCTTTGGAATAAGTCAGCAGTCTCCCGGAAGTATCATTATCTAACTTTCTGAGGGCAGATGAATGTGGTGTACTAAGAGAATCCATGAGTTTCTACAGCTAGAAGCAGAACAGTTGAAGTCACTAATTCTTTAGCTGACCACAGTTTTTTGTATTTTCTGTTACACTGTATATCACTTTGCATGTATCTACATTAAAATCCATTAATCATTCTTTAGATCAACTGTTTAATTTGTCTAGATTCCTTTGACTATGACCTGTTCATCTAGCCCTAAATATTGGTCTCATTAGCAAATTACTTAATAATTAACTTAAACTATATCCTAGATATGCTTAATACATGATTACATGTAGCTCAATTATCTCTCTCGGTGTATTTTGAGTTACATTGAATGATATTTCCTGCAGACTAGCTACAATCTGTTACATCACACTTTAATAACTCAAACAGTACTATCTCACTGTTCCAGGTACTTACTGTGAGCAGAGTCTGGAACAGACTGTAGAAGAACATGTACCAAAGGAACTTCCCCGCTTTAAGTGGTGGCACATACCACAGAAGAATGTAGGACACAACTGCAAAAGGTGCAGACCCGATTATCCTGTAAGAATGCACCAAATTTAATATGTGGCAAAAAATCTGTTTTAACAAGAGAAATTACAATCATGATAGAACCTATCATCTAACCCTCCTCTTATGAGAGGTCATCTGTGAGAGGTCACCATGATGATTTGGCTGCAAGGTCTTTCAATTCTAATTAACCGCCAATGGAAATCTACCCGCTGAACATGATTTGCAGCCAGGATCTAATTAACTGTCTCATGTAATCAATGGCCATATATGTCAGTGCAGATCATTTAAATCTTAATAAATATTATCTGATGAAGTAAATCAGTATATGTTATCATTTGTATTTAAATGACTGATGGTGGTTTATTATCTGGCTGCCTTCCTTCAGTTTAGTGGCCTGTCTGAAACTAACAGAGAAATTGTCACATTGCACTGGTTGCATTGAGTGGTAGCAGAAGAGAAGGTTTTTTTTTGTAGATTTGACATTTGGAGGAGAAAAGTAAAAGTTATAATTACTGTAAATATGCTTTTGTATTGAATACTGTTCAGTTACGTATATACAATTTGGTAAATTTGGTTGTTGGTTTATATCCTAAGCCTTGATTCGATGAATGAATATGGTGAGAAGGTTGCATTTCAACACGTGATATAGTAAGACTATATTGAGCATCTAAAGGCACATACTAGTTGTAGGAAAGGCAATATATGCTTATGGGAGTGGTTGTTGGTACAAATAGAAAAGTTTTAAAGGGTTCCAAAGAAGTGCAAGGTAAGTTAGTGCCTACCTGATGAGATTTGAAGAGCTGTGAACCCAAATAGAATTTTTTGAAAAAATGGCAGACAATACTGTTTTTCATCATAATTAAGCCCTTGCTAATGAAACTGTAAGTGTGTAGTTTTGAAAGGCGTGATTCTTGATAATATGATTTTCTAGTGAGTAATTGCAACTAATCCCTCCATTTAACCAATATAAGTTTGGAAATGTTGAGTACACCACTTTTGGAGTGAAATGTCTTTGATAATTACAAGAAACCTATTTTTAACAACAAGGCCTTACACATACAAGTAAAATCAGTAAAGGAGAAACTCGAATAGATTTGAGGAAAAATGACCCCACAACAATGCAATAGTGCGAAAGTACATCATCAAAAGAGTGAAAAAAAACAAAAAAACTGCAGATGCTGGAAGTCCAAAACAAAAACAGAATTACCTGGAAAAACTCAGCAGGTCTGGCAGCATCGGCGGAGAGATGCTGCCAGACCTGCTGAGTTTTTCCAGGTAATTCTGTTTTTGTTTTCATCAAAAGAGTGAATGTGCTGTCAGGAGGAGGAATATGTGGAAGCTCTGGGAGAAAAGGCATGAATTAATAAACAACATAAAACTGCCCTTACTTAGGTACTAATTATCAATCTCATTCAAATCAGTAACACAATGATTGGTGTGGGAAAAGAGAAGAGAGTTTTGCATTTAAGTAAGCACTTTTCATGACCACCAGACATTTCAAAGTTCTTTACAGTCATTGATGTACTTTTGAAGTGTAGTCTGCAGGAGTTCTTGGTCTTATAACCCTAACTAAGTGAGTCTTCAACCACTTAATATTAATTTGTCCTTTTGAAACTATAAGCATTTAGGCAATAAGAGATATTCTGTTGTCATAATTTCAGGAAACATTTATTATTTAACAAAAGCTAATACTTAACAAAGGTTGGCAGTGACTTTACTGGCTCAATGCAGGTCTTGTGTTTCAATTTGGCCTTGGGCACATGGCCTTCTCACTCTGTTACTTCGAATTTCTCTTTATCCTACTATTCACAGATGGGCATACAGACACGCTCTGATCTTTGCAGGTCTTCAGTTTCACATTCTGCTGTGCAAGGTATTGTGGCAGCTACTGTCTTTTAAACCCTTTCTGGTGCACTACCCATGCTCATAATCAATGGCCTTCCCAGGCCCTGATTCGATCAGTGCACGATTAGTCTCTGGATTTTTAAAGTGGCAGTCACCTTAAACAGGGCAGCACTGTCTTTTACAGGGTCTCTCTTTTCTCCCCAGAGCCAATAGGGATCAAATGTTTTATAAGAATTTTCATTAGACGATACCATGTGATTTCCAGGAATCAAACCTTATCACATATTGAGGGGACCACATGATTTCTAGGAATTGAAACTTACGAGGGTCTGTACAGGATCTATGTTCTCTTATAAGAAATCATTATGTAGTTAATTAAAAGCGAATAATATAACAAGAATAAGGTAGCAAGGCACACTGGCAAGATACAGTGAATTACATTTAATTACATGAGTAACAAAAGCAAAAAACAAAGACTGCATAACTACGTAACTGATTCCAGAACTTGATTCTTAAAACAGTGATACACAAGACTTTGCATAATTTCTCTACATGGGAAAGTGACTGCTTCGTTTAAGGCATTCCTGTGCAATTAACATGTTAATGCCATATTAAAGAGCCAAGACTCTGTAATTAAATAACAGAAGTGCAGTTCTACATCTGGCATAGGTCATGAGGTATGTTTCACCTGTCAGATAAGAATACAGCTACATCTACACAGACAAAGATGTAGTCACATGGGAACAGTGGCCAACATTGATCATAAGTAAGTAGAATAAAATATTAGGTTAGTATTGCTGAAAAAAAAATGCTGATAAAGCTTTTCACCTTGCACTCATCAGGACACTTTGCAAGAATACCAGTAGTAAAGAGAACAACAATTTATACTGAATGAGAAGACAGTGGTGACTTGTTGGTAAATGGGCTCTGATTGGTAGGGGTGTTGCGATGGAGCATACACCAGAAGACAGTTAACTGCCAAACTTTTATCAACTTCACACCAAAGAGGTCAACTCTGATTGGTCAAGACATTGCCATGGGGAATGAACCAGGGAATGGCTGTCCCCAAATCTTTTGCTTAGTTGAAAGTGGCGCAATGCATGGAAATGCTCCTTCTGTCTGCAAAGGTCAGGGGCCTGTGTTTGTAGCTTCTAGCATGTGTAAGTGAGCCACACAAAGAACCCAACTGATAACCTTAAATTGATTTTCAGTGTAATTCTTAGCGCAATCAGAATTGTTTAGCAAGTGTTGTCCAATCATGGAATCACATCTAATGTTGGACATTATGGGCAGAAGCATCCCAGATTTGCACTAAGTGCGGTAGTGGGTGGATAAAATGATGTTTTACCCATCGGCTGCAATGGCCACTGCATTAATTATGCATTCCCGGGAAACATGCTGTTTCCATGATGGGTGGGCTCCGATTCGCCTGTCACGCCATCACCTCACCGCTTCATCATGCTGGGCACCACATTTAAAGTACAGCTGCGCACACACCTCTCAGTGCTTCCAGCCCAGGACTGTTGCAAATAAGACATGGCCCCGAAAGACAAGAAGACTGCAGACCCCAGGTTTAGTGACACGTCCCTTGAGCACCTTTTGAATGCTGTGGAGGCCTGCCGTGATGTAGTCTACCCCCACACTGGCCACAGGAGGGGCAGCAACATTATCACTCTGGCTTGGTAGGCGATGGCAGTGGTGATCAGTGTCAATGCTGCACAGAAGAGACTGGCCATCTAATGCAGATAGAGAATGAATGATCTCATCCATGCCACCCAGGGTAAGGCAACCATCTCATCGCTCTAAACTCACACACTGAAGCCCATCACACATTCACTGGCATCTCACTCAATGCCAGCTCAAGGGACATCACCGCTCACTCTCTCATACACACCCTCGCATCTTCATCTGGCCTCATCTCCTCTGGAGACTCTCTCCTCAGCCCTCACCATCTTGAGGCCACTTGCACAGAGCAACCTGTGCCCCCACACACACCCTGGGATAACTGCCTTCCTCAGTACAGTCCTCACCCTGCAGACTCTTCTCTTGCCTGAGGGCATTTCTCCCACTTCCCCAAGCAAGCCCTAGCCCTGCAGCTGTACAAGACCACCCCCACCTAATGGCTGGTCTGGTAGATAAAGACCTGCCTGTGAGCACCCCTAAAACTGCTGTGGTGCTGTCTGCGAAGCCTGGCGCTGATGACTGCGAGTGGTGTATGAAGCAAGATAGGCAAACAAGCCTTGAAGCCCTGAGCGAAGTGCAGCTCATCAGGTGCATGTCACTTATGTGCAGTTGTGAAACACATCGGCGTGTGTGGGTGGTCAATTCAGCATGGGTGGGGGGGGGGTGGTGGGGGGGGATGAGTCCCGTGGGCTAGCCTTATAATATGCAGATGCTTTATCATGAGGTTCCTGACCTCTGTTGGTGAGAAATATGGCCCACCATCAAAGGGCTGAGCGGACGATCACAAACTGGCTTGACGACATCATGAAATTGATTTTTGGCCTTCTTGCCATATTGTCTGCTCATGCCACCGAGTACGCCCGACACCAGTGGGCACGGATGATTCTGCCCAATGTTTTTAATTTTGCAAACACAGGCATGTTAGGTATGGCCAGGACTTCGCCTGTTGCAAATGGCCAAAGAGATCTGCTATTTGATTCGATCCACCAGTCATGGGGATATACGGCCTACATACCTGGCATCATACTGGCACTGAAATTTATATACCACATTACTCATTTGTCTGATAGGCAGAATGTCCTTTTGGCTTGAAGTCTGCATCCTGTTAGTGGCGAATACCACTCGTGTTGCTACTGCATAGTAACAGCGTGAAACGGCTAGCTTCACCTGTTGCTCAAACTTTTGAGACACCTTACCCTTCCAGGGTAATCTGCAGTAAACTATTAGGTTTATTGATTCATATAATTCGATTATTGCTGAAAAAAGAGACATGCTGTCGAAGCTTCTTGTCTTGTACACATCAGGACAGTTTGCAAGAATGCCAATAGCAAAGGGAACAACAATTCATACTGCATGAGAAGACAGTATTGGTTGGCAAGTGGACTCCGGTTCGTCAAGGCATTGCCGTGGAGAATGAACCAGGGAATGGCTTTCCGCCAGGCTTTTGTCTGGTAGCTTTGCGAGGCCTCAAGGCCAACCCTGACAAACATATCTGTAAACCTGACAAAGGGATTGGAATAGTCAACCTTAACAAGTGTGACTATATCAACAAAATGCACACCATTCTTAATGAAGGGTCTAAATTTGTACCCTTTGGAGTTGTTGCTGAACATGACAAAACATACAGCAGGATTTTCCATGCCCGCTGGCGTTGGGCGTGCTCGGCACCATAAGTGGAGAGTATGGCAAGAAGGACATAAATCGGTTTCACATTGTGAAACTAGATTGCGATCGTCCACTCAGTCTGTTGATGGTGGGCCACGTCCCCCATCATCGGACATTGGGAACCGCATTGTGATACGTCTGCATATCATTATCAGGCTAGCCTGCCGGAATCATGCCCCCCCCCGACTCAATTGCTGGATCGTCCGCCCACGTTGGTGTGATTGCACATCGGTGCAGAACATGTCTTGACAAGTGTCATGTGCAGAAATTGGGACATACTGCCAGGGCCTTGCTCACATTGCAGATATCTGAGGAGTAGAAGACGCTGGAGCCCGACGGCAATGGCACATTGGAGGAAGGTCCATGGCATGCTTGGTGATGGCTTTGCTGTGAAGCAGCTCACGGAAGTTGGATAGTCACCGTTGAGGGTCTGCTCACAACGGATGATGGTTGAGGAGGTGAAGAGGAAGGTCTAGGATCAACTGGGAGAGGAAGGGGTGTCAGGATGGGGTGTGGTTTGGAGGGGGAGAATAAAGGTGTTGGGGAGCAGTTTGCGGAGGGGAGGAGGGGCAACAGGGGAGAAGATGGCAACTGAGGAGGTAGGTGTAAGGTGGGAGCGGAAGGTGTAATGCAAGAGGTTCAGAGGGAGGAAGGAGTGCAGAGATGGGGGCGACGTCCGGTGTGGGGGGAGAACCAAGTGGGGGAGTTCAGCTGGTGGGGGAGGGTTCCAAGGGTGTAAGCGGTCCGGGGGGGAGGGGGGGTGGGGGGGGGGGTGGTGGGGGGTTGGTGGGGGGTGGTTGGCGGGGGGAGTGGTATGTTGATGTCCAGGTGAACGTGAAAGGGAGGGCTCTGTTGAATCCATGACTGCCTCCTGGGGAGCAAACTCAAGGTGCGTGCGGTATGAGGTAATGGTGAGAATGACCAAGGGCAGAGTGAGGCGGTAGGGTGGGAGGGTGAGGGTTCGGTGGTAGCATTAGAAGGGATGGCGAGGGTGGTTGGTGGGGGCTCAGAGGCAGGCACGGACCCTGGGGGTGGGAAGGAGGTGGTCAGGGAGGTGACTGTGGATTTTCGGGAAGGAAGGGAATGAGCGTGTTTACCTGGGCATCTCCGGAGAAAAGGGCTGTGGCTGGTAGGTCATGGAGGGGAGGTGGAAGGTGATGCTGGGGGGGTAAACAGTGATGGGGGAAAGAAAATGGGTGACAGGGGGAGGGGAAAATATAGGGGAGCACACGAAAAACTGAATCCAGACTATGCTGTCTAAATGGAAAGTGAAATGAAAGTCGTGGTTAGCGAGATTAGGCGCTGCATGGGAGTGTGATCAGTGGGTGGGTGGAGATACAGGTCAGCTTAGATGGACAACTGAAAGCGAACCCCAGCAGGCAGCATTGAAAATGCTCAGGACATTGAGGCGAGTGTGATACATGAAGGATCTGCGTGTGTGGGAGTGTGCTTGCATGAGGCTCTGAAAGGCCCTGCCACACACACACTTCGCCCTCCAGAATCACTCGTTGGCCAGCTGTTCCCTCTGCGGTGACTGAGGATAATGTTGAGGGGGGTTACAGGCAAAGGGGACTCGGAGGGAGAGAACAGCTGTGAGATTCCTGAGTGGATGATCCAGCGGTATCCAGCTGTCGCTCCTCCTCCATTCGGATGCCTGCGGGCCCCAGCCTGACTCCTTGAGGGGAAGGAACATCTGGTGGGATGTCTAGGTGCCCCATTTCCCTCTCATGTTGCCACTGCAGGAACTCACCCATGGCTCCCACAATGGAGTGCAGGTCGGCACATATCTCTGTGTTCTGGTTGACTGAATCCAGCGACTCGTCATCTGACTCAGACCTCACAGAGCCTCTTCCCCAGGGGTCCTCTGAATGCCGGGTAGCCCGCACCAACCTGCCTCCTCCTGCTTTGGATATGTGGCCGTGCGGTGACCACCAGATTGTGCACCCAAGCCTGTGCTAGATTTAGGTCCCACTGAACAGTGTGTCTCTGCGCTGGTGCAGGGTGCAGGTAACCGCTGTCTTCCAGGCTGCTTATTCCCAGCTCTTCAATGGAGGAGGTGTCCTCTTGGTTTAAGGTGAGGACTTGGATGGAGCTGAGGGACTGGCGGGCTGAGGGTGTCGATCACTTTGCAGAGGCCCCTGTGAACCAAAGTAGAGATAATTAGTGCATGGCAGCAGAGTCAAAAGCATGAGAGAGACCACTCACAGTTGCACCGAGAGAAGGACGATGTGGTGCAGGATCCTCACGAGGGTGTTCACCGCCAACCTCACCATCACCGCAGGCATGGTCCATGTCCTTACCAGTCAGCTTGACAGCACACTCCTCAAAGTGAGTGAGGGGCCTAATATAGGCCACTCCACCCTGGGTCTGAGACCTCTCTCTACTGATGTGAGTAGGCCCCTCCTGCATGGAAACAGATGGAGAGGGTGTGAGCAGGACATGTGGCACTGCGTGGAATGTTTGTGTGGTGAACGGATGGGATGAGGATGCGAGCTCAAGAGGGTACGAGCCTGATGAAGATGTGAGGGTGTGTGTGAGAGTTAGTGGTGCTGTCCCTTGAGCTGTGAGATCCCTGTGGATGTGTGATGGGTTTGTGAGTGTGTGAGTTGAGAGTGATGAAAAGAGTGAGTTACCCTGACAGAACAGATGGGACCATTCATCCTATTGCAGCATTGGGTGACTGTCCTCTTTTGCAGGGCATTGGCTCTGACCACTGCTGCTGCTGCCTCCCATGCTGGATCGATGAGGCAGCTGCCCATCCTGTGGCCAGAGCGGGGGTAGAGAACAACACGCTGGGCCTCCAAGGCAATCAAAAGGCGCTCGAGGGACATGTCACTGAAGCGGGGGGAGGGGGGAGGGGTGCTGCAGTCTTTTTGCCTTTTGGGGCCATCCTGTCTTTCATGTGAAGCACTAAGAGATGTTGCATGGTGGCACTTTAAATATGGCAGCTGGCATGATTAAGCGGCGAGGTGATGGCGTGGCAGTGAATCAGAGCCCACCCACCATGGAAACGGTGTGTTTCCCGGGAATGCATAATTAATGCAGTGGCCATCGTGGCTGATGGGTAAAATGTCGTTTTATCCGCCCGCTACCGCACTTTGTGTAAACTGGGGACGATTCCGCCCATAGTGTCCAACATTAAATATGATTCCATGATTGGACAACACTTGCTAAACAATCCTGCTTGTGCTAAAAATTATACTGAAAACTAATGAAAAATTATCAGTCAGGCTCACTTAACGCAATGTGGCACACTTATGCATACTAGAAGCTACATTTATTCACACACAGGGCCTGTTCTTTGTAGACAAAAGGAGCATTTAAAAAAAAAATTAATTCAAGGGATGTGGGCTTCGCTGGCTGGGCCAGCATTTATTGCCCATCCCTAGTTGCCCTTGAGAAGGTGGTGGTGAACTGCCTTCTTGAACCACTGCAGTCCATGTGGTGTAGGTACACCCACAGTGCTGTTAGAGAGGGTGTTCCAGGATTTTGACCCAGTGACAGTGAAGGAACGGTGATATATTTCCAAGTCAGGATGGTGAGTGACTTGGAGGGGAACTCCCAGGTGGTGAAGTTCCCATCTATCTGCTGCCCTTGTCTTTCTAGATGGTAGTGGTCCTGGGTTTGGAAGGTGCGGCTGAAGGAGCCTTGGCGAGTTCCTGCAATGCATCTTGTAGATGGTATACGCTGCTGCTACTGTGCGTCGGTGGTGGAGGGAGTGAATATTTGTGGATGTGGTGCCAATCAAGCGGGCTGCTTTGTTCTGGATGGTGTCAAACTTCCAGGAAAGCGGAGAGTATTCCATCACACTCCTGACTTGTGAATGGTGAACAGACTTTGGGGAGTCAGGAGGTGAGTTACTCACTGCAGGATACCCAGCCTCTGAGCTGTTCTTGTAGCCATAGTATTTATATGGCTAGTCTGGTTTAATTTTTGGTCAATGGTAGCCCCCAGGATGTTGATAGAGGGGGATTCAGTGATGGTGATACCATTGAACATCAAAGGGTGATGGTTGGATTTTCACTTGTTGGAGATGGTCATTGCCTGACACTTGTGTGGTGCAAATGTTACTTGCCATTTGTCAGCCCAAGCCTGGATATTGTCCAGGTCTTGCTGCATTTGGACATGGACTGCTTCAGTATCTGAGGAGTCGCGAACGGTGCTGAACATTGTGCAATCATCAGCGAATATCTCTACTTCTGACCTTATGATGGAAGGAAGGTCATTGATGAAGCAGCTGAAGATGGTTGGGCCGAGGACACTACCCTGAGTGATGTCCTGGAGCTCAGATGACTGACCTCCAATAACCACAGCCATTTTCCTTTGTGCTAGGTATGACTCCAACCAGCGGAGAGTTTTCCCGCGATTCCCATTGACTCCAGTTTTGCTAGGGCTCCTTGATGTCACATTCAGTCACATGTGGCCTTGATGTCAAGGGCAGTCACTCTCACCTCACCCCTGAAGTTCACTCTTTTGTCCATGTTTGAACCAAGGCTGTAATAAGGTCAGGAGCTGAGTAGCCCTGGCAGAACCCAAACTGGGTGTCAGTGAGCAGGTTATCGCTAAGCAAGTGCTGCTTCATAGCACCGTTGATGACCCCTTCCATTACTTTACTGATGATCGAGAGTAGACTGATGGGGCAGTAATTGGTGGCGTTGGATTTGTCCTGCTTTTTGTGTACAGGACATACCTGGGTAATTTTCCACCTTGCTGGGTAGATGCCAGTGTTGTAGCTGTAATGGAACAGCTTGGCTAGGGGCATCGCAGGTTCTGGAGCACAAGTCTTCAGTACTATTGCTGGAACATTATCAGGCCCCATAGCCTTTGCAGTATCCAGTGCCTTCAGTCTTTTCTTGATACTGCATGGAGTGAATCGAACTGGCTGAAGATTGGTACCTGTGATGCTGGGGACCTCTGGAGGAGGCTGAGATGGATCATCCACTCAGCATTTCTGGATGAAGATTGTAGCAAATGCTTCAGCCTTATCTTTTGCACTGCTGTGCTGGGCTCCCCCATCATTGAGAATGGGGATATTTGTGGAGCCTCCTCCTCCAGTGAGTTGTTTAATTGTCCACCACCATTCACGACTGGATCTGGCAAGACTGCAGAAATCTGCTTGTGGGGTCGCTTAGTTCTGTCTATCACTTGCAGCTTATGCTGTTTGGTACGCAAGTAGTCCTGTGTTATAGCTTCACCAGGTTGACACCTCATTTTTAGGAATACTTGGTGCTGCTCCTGACATGCCCCCCTGCACTCTTCATTGAACCAGGGTTGACCCCCTGGCTTGATGGTAATGGTAGAGTAGGGGATATACTGGTTACAGATTGTGTGCAAGTACAATTCTGCTGCTGCTGATGGCCCACAGCGCCTCATCGCTGCCCAGTCTTGAGTTGCTAGGTCTGTTCGAAATCTATCCCATTTAGCATAGCGGTAGTGCCACACAACACAATGGAGGGTACCCTCGGTATGAAGCCGGGACTTTGTCTCCACAATGACTGTGCGGTGATCACTCCTACCGATACTGTCATGGACAGATGCATCTGCGGCAAGCAGGTTGGTGAGGATGAAGTCAAATATGTTTTTCCCTCTTGTTGATTCCCTCACCATCCCCGTCTAGCAGCTATGTCCTTTAGGACTCAGCCAGCTCGGTCAGTAGTGGTGCTACAGAGCCACTCTTGGTGATGGACATTGAAGTCCCCCACCCAGAGTACATTCTGCGCCATTGTCACCCTCAGTGCTTCCTCCAAGAGATGTTCGACACGGGGGAGCACTGATTCATCAGCTGAGGCAGAGGGTGGGGTAGAAAGGGTGGTGGTACGTGGTAATTAGCAGGGGCTTTCGTTGCCCATGAGACTTAATTGATGCAATGAAACTTCATGGGGTCCACAGTTGATGTTGAGGACTTGCAGGGCGACTCCCTCCTGACTATATACCATTATGCTGCTACCTCTGGATGGTGCCTTATGAATCTATGAGGATGACTATGCCAGGCTGCTACTTGACTAGTCTGTGAGACATCTCTCCCAATTTTGGCACAAGCCCCTAGATGTTAGTAAGGAGGACTTTACAGAGTCTTCAGAGTTGAGTTTCCTGTTGTCAGCGCACAGGTTGATCCATCCAGTTTCATTCCTTTTTTGACATTTTGTAGTAGTTTGATACAACTGAGTGACTTGCCAGGCCATTTCAGAGGGCATTTAAGAGTCAATCACATTGCTGTGGATCTGGATTTGGAGTCACATGTAGGCCAGACCAGGTGAGGACGGCTGATTTCCTTCCCCTAAAGGGCTATTGATGGAGTTTTCCAACAGTTTCATGGTGGTCATTAGACTTTTATTTATTGGATTCAAATTCCACCATCTGGCGGGTTCGAACCCCAGTCCCCAGAACATTACTCAGGATTATGAGACAATACCATTACACCATCACCTCTCCCACACGTGCTGCTTTTTTCACCAATCAGAATCCACTAGCCAATGAATCAGCACTTTCTTCTCATGCAGCATAAATTTCTATTCCCTTTACTCTTGCCAACTGTCCTGATGAGTGCAAGATGAAAAGCTTTGATTGCATGTCTCTTTTTTCAGCAACACTCAAGTTCTGTACTACCGAACAATTATAATTCAATTACTTGGCACTTACACATAACTGGACCTCAAAACTAATTATTTACCATGATTTTTACTACAAAATGGAATATAATATTGGGTATAATTGATCAAGACATACTCATATTCTCACAAGTTACTGTTGTAATGTCGGAAACGTGGCAGCTAATTTGCACATAACAAGCTTCCACAAACAATAATGAGCAGATAATGTTTTTTATGATGTTGACTGAGAGATAGATATTGACTAGGACACTAAGAGTTAACTCCCCATCCTCTTTCAAAAGCATTCCATTGGATTTTTTACATCCACCCAAGCAGGCAGTTAGGGCCTCAGTATAATGTCTTACTCAAAAGATGTAGCACTCGCATATCAGCCTTGATTTTGCGATCAAGTCCCGGGTGCTCAATTGCACCCAAAATAATTCCTGCCACTACAGAGAAGTGGTTGGATACCACATTGAGGAGACCATTCTGTATGCTGCAATTGCAGGCTGGTAATATTTTGCCTGAAAATCTCCCCAGCACTGTGGAGGTTCAGTAAGAACTTCTGTTCGTAGTTTCCTTCCACTTTGCTCAAAGTACTGGGGGCATGAATTTCCCAATGGAAACATCTCTATTTTTATGCTTTGAGGAGGAGGATGAGGAATTGGAACTGGTTCATACAAACATGCAAACGTACGAATTAGGAGCAGGAGTAGGCCACTAGGCCCCTCGAGGCTGCTCCTCCATTCAATAAGATCATGGCTGATCTGATTGTAACCTCAACCCCACGTACTCCCGATAACCTTTCACCCCCTTGTTAATGAAAAATCTATCTAGCTCTGCTTTAAAAATATTCAAAGACTCTGTTTCCACCGCCTTTTGAGGAAGAGAGTTCCAAAGACTCACAACCCTCTGAGAGAGAAAAATTTCTCCTCATCTCTGTCTTAAATGAGCGAGTCCTTATTTTTAAACAGTAACCCCTGGTCCTAGATTCTTCCACATGAGGAAACATCGTCTCCACATCCACCCTGTCAAGACCCCTCAGGATCTCAAAGGTTTCAATCAAGTTGCCTCTTACTCTTCTAAACTCCAGTAATACAAGCCTAACCTGTCCAGCCTTTCCTCATAAGCGTTTCCTAGTATTAGTTTAGTAAACCTTCTCTGAACTGGGTCTAATGCATTTACATCCTTCCTGAAATAAGGAGGCCAGTATTGTACACAATGTTCCAAGTGTGGCCTCACCAATGCCCTGGACAACTGAAGCATAATCTCCCTACTTTTGTAATCAATTCCCTGACAATAAATGATAACATTCTGTTAGCTTTCCTAATTACTTGCTGTACTTGCATACTAGCCTTTTGTGATTCATGCACTAGGACATCCAGATCTCTCTGAATCTCAAAGCTCTGCAACCTCTAACCATTTAATAATGTAGTGATTGAAGGTATAGCTTTTCCTATTGCCTACTAGGGGTCAAGTGGTTGTTGTCGATGAATGAGCTCTAATTGGGGGCAATCTAGGGAGATGCATCTTTCTAGTCGTGGATCTGGTTCAAGCATGTAGCTTCTAAAAGAGCTATGCAATAAAGTTATCTGTTTCAAGTAAGAAACCTGTCCGGTACATCAAGTCGTTACATTTGGCAATGAGGGTAAAGTAGCTCCGACACTGCGCCTCGCGTTGTGAAAGTGAGTACATCAGTTCTTAAGAAAGAAGAAAAGTGTACTTACCAGTCATGCCACTCTTTGGCAGAATTGACCCTTATGATGCATCCACGGAAGACTGGAGCCAATATGTTGAATGCTTTGGTTTTTATTGCGTGGTGAATGAAATAACCACGGGGGAGAAGCAGAAAGCAATTCTTTTGAGCGTCTATGGTAGCAAGACATATAACCTCATCCGCAGTCTGACTGCCCCTAACGTGCCCAATTCTAAATCATTTAACAAATCGGTAAACCTCACGAAGACACATTTTCAGCTGAAACCATTGGTAACAATGCAGATATTTAAGTTTAACTACAGAGTAAGGGCCCCAGGAGTGCCCATCACAACCTATATAGCTAAGTTGAAGCAGTTGACTGAGCACTGCGGCTTTGGAGATACACTCAATGATATGTTTTGAGACCGGTTAGTTTGTGGCATTCACGACAACGCCATTCAGCACTGTTTACTTGCAGAAGTTAATGCCGATTTAAAGTGCACCATGGAAATAGTGCTAGCCATGGAGAGTGCTGAGAGGGACTCGCTGGCTTTACAGAGTGTGCAACATGGCACCGTTCTTCAGTTGGGGTAGGAACCTACCACCGGGCGTGGCACAAAAACCAGAGAGACAGCAGCAAAGCGAGAGGTGGTCTCTGCTGCTCAAAAAATGAAAAGGCATAATGGAAGCATTTCAGCAGCGACTCCGAAGTTAATCTGTCACAGACGTTGGGGTAACCATGTACCGGAAACCTGCAGATTCAAGGAGGCAGAATGCTATTTCTGCCCCAAAAAAGGGCACTTAGTAAAGCAATGTAGGGCAAAATTGAGACAGCCCACAAAACAGCATATCAAGATGATTGAAGTAAATAATATAACAGAACTGGAGCTGCCAATACAGGTAAAGGGTATTGCTACAGTACCTGTGTTCTACAGGCAACAGACTGGCCAGCTTCCAGTGGTCGTTGTAACAGATGAAGGACCTGGTCTTCTGGGCCGAGATTGGTTACAAAAAATTAAGCTCGACAGGTCTGAGATATTTCAAGTGAGAACGGGAGAAGTTCCTGAGCTGTTAAGGAAATACGACAGTATATCTTGTGATGAATTGGGAAAGATAAAAAGCCGACAAGCAAAAATACATGTAGATTCACAGGCAACACCCTGGTCCTTTAAGGCCAGACCTGTGCCTTATGCCCTAAAGGAGAAGATGGATGCAGAACGGTGCCGCTTAGAGAGGCTAGGCATCATCCAGCCAGTCCAACATTCGGAATGGGCAGCGCCCATAGTCCCTGTGATGAAACCTGGTCAAACTATTCACATTTATGGTTATTACAAATTGACCATGAACAAGGCAGCCTAACTAGATAAATATCATATCCTGAGGATAGATGACTTGTATGCAAAGCTAGTTGGAGGCAAATCCTATAGCTAACTGGACATAGGCCATGCATACCAATAGCTAGAGATCAATAGCGCGTCTAGAGAGTATGTAATCATCAACACGCACAAGGGCCTGTACCAATATACATGCCTACCCTTTGGTGTATCATCTGCATGTACAATCTTTCAAAGGACCATGGAAAACCTATTGCAAGGACTTCCCTGCGTAGTAATGTACCTGGATAATATTCTGGTCACAGGATCAATGGAAGTCGAACATTTGGCCAACCTGGAAGAAGATTTACGAAGGATTTTGGAAGCCGGTGTCCGATTAAAGGAAGAAAAATGTACATTCCAAGCGTCAGAAGTCACTTACTTGGGTCACTGGGTGGATGCCATGGGCTTGCATCCATTAAAGGAGAAAGTCAAAGAGGCGCCCTCTCCATCCAGTATAGCTGAACTCAAGTCATTTTTGGGCATGATTAATTATTATGGCCGCTTCTTGCCAACATGTCAGCAGTGTTAGTACCATTACACTTGTTACTGAGAAAGAATCATCGTTGGTCATGGAATTCACAACAAGAAGAAGCCTTTGTGAAAGTTAAGAAGCTATTACATTCATCATGTCAACTGGTACATTACGACCCATCAAAAGAATTAATATTAACCTGTGATGCGTCTTCTTCTGGTGTGGGAGTGTGTCACCAGGCAGGATGGAAGATCACTCTGAAAAGCCATTCGGCTATGTCTCCAGAACCCTCTCTGCAGCTGAGAAGGGTTATTCATAACTTGAAAAGGAAGGTTTATCAGTAATACTTGGTGTGAAGGAATTCCACCATAGTGTCGGATCATAAACCACTAATGGATTTATTCAGTGAGGATAAAGCCATTCCGCTAATAGCCTCAGTAAGAATTCAACATTAGGCTTTGATATAATCTGTGTATGAGTATACCCTTATGCGTCACCTTGGCGTGCACATTACAAATGCGGCCGCATTCAGACATCATCCGTTACCAGATAGCATTGTACATGCTCCAGTGCCTCAAGAAGTTGTGCTTGTGCTGAATTTCTTCGACTCTTCGCTTCTGTGTGTGAAGCAAATAAGGAATTGGACGAACAGAGATCCAATTTTGTCAAAGGTCCGAGACCTTGTATTGCAAGGGTGGTCGAATTCACCAGCATTTGAAGAGATAAGACACTCCATGCCTGGAAAACATGAATTAAGTTGTCAAGATGGAATCTTGCTGTGGGGATCAAGAGTTGCCATCCCTTCACAAGGTAGAGGACCACTCTTGACAGAGCTTCACAGTGCCCATCCAGGCATATCAAAGATGAAACTGCTTGGGCGAAGCGATGTCTGGTGGCCAGGCATAGACAGTGACATTGAAAGCATGGTCAAGCACTGTCTCCAGTGTCAGCAACGACAGAAGTTGCCCGTTTCAGCTGCCCTGCATCCGTGGGAGTGGCCTGGTCGACCCTGGGTTAGACTACATATAGACTATGTAGGACCATTCTTAGGTACTATGTTTTTATTGATTGTATATGCACATTCTAAATGGATGGATGATGATGGATGCACTCGACAGTGAGTGCAACTATTGAAAATCTGTGCCAATGTTTTAGTCTACATGGCCACCAGAAGTCATTGTTTCAGATAACAGCACTGTATTCACTAGTACAGAATTTCAGAGATTCATATGTTTAAATAGAATTAAACATATTAAAACAACACCATATCATCCCTCATCAAATGGGCTAGCTGAAAGAGCTGTGCAAACTTTCAAATCTTGAATGAAGAGGTTCGAAGGTGCTTTAGAAACTCGGCTTTCACATTTTCTCTTCAATTATCTTACAACTCTTCATGCAACTATAGGTTTAACACTGTCTGAATTATTGATGAAATGCTGCCAACATACAAAGTTAAGTCTGGTGTTTCCAAACTTAGAGGGGAAGTTAGAGAAGAATCAGAGTAATCAAAAATTGAATCACGATATTCATAGCAAAGCTCGAAGATTTACTATAGAATCTAGAGTTTTCGTGTGGATGTTTGGAAGTGAACCTTGTTGGGTTCCAGGTACAATTGTCTCAGAAACTGGTCCCTTGTCATTTCAAGTTGAAATGGAAGACCAAATTGTTCGAAAGCCTATGGATTATCTGAGTAGAGAGACATTCCAATAACCAGCTATTCCGCCTGTAATTAACGACGAACCATTAATCCCTGAGGTGACAGAACGACCTAGAATAGACGTACCTGATGTCTCTGTAGAATTGCCTAAGCCTGAATTACCACTTTCTACTGATGTACCTGATGCTGCAGTTCCTGATCGCGTCGATCCAGTGAGAGAACCTAAAGTGGTAGAGCCATGCCACTCTAGCCAAATAAAAAAAAACACCTCAGAGACTTAATCTTTAATCACCTGACCTGTATATTTGTATATGTTGTGGATTAAAATGTTCTCTGTAAATAGGAAATGTTAAAAAAAAAACCAAAGGGGGAGGAAATGTAGTGATTGAAGGTATAGCTTTTCCTATTGGGGTCACGTGATTGCTCTTGGAGAATGAGCCCTAAGCGTGTGTAAATCAGGGGCAGAGCTTTCTAGTCATGGACCTGGTTCAAACATGTAGCTTCTAAAAGAGCTCTGTAACAAAGTTATCTGTTTCAAGTAGAAACCTGTCCTGCACAGCAAGTCATTACAGATAAAAACTGCTTTTTTATTCTTCCTGCCAAAATTTCAATTGGCACTGGTTAGAGTCAGGATTCACAGAAAATGTCTTATCTTGCATATACTTACTAGGGTCAGGATAGTCTTTTTATAATTTTCTGACTGCCAGTGTTTTAGAAAGTTGCATAATCCTCTCCCTTGCCTGCAGGTTACTGCAGAAATATATAAGCTGCTCGATGAAGACCAGCAACCTACACCGTACCAAAGAACAACACTGTCTGTACCAATCTAGTTGACCACTGCCTTGAATTTCTTTGCATTAAGATGCTTCAAGGCAGTTTCAAGTGCCCTTTGCCACATTGGGCAGACAGTTACATTAAGCAGGTCACCAATGCTCTTTTCAGAAGGGCAGAACAAATTATATTTTTTTCAATGGAACCAGACAAGTAAAGAAAGCAAAAGCTAATCTGCTTTATAGGTTAGCAACTGATGGAATGCATGTGGAATTAAACCCCCTCAATTTTATGAATAGTAAAGTCTTCTATTCTATGAATATGCAACTAATGTATAATACCATTTACCTTAATCTGCACATCAATGCCAGATACCCAGAAAGCTACCACGAAGCTATCATTGTACAACAATCCACCCTCCCAGTCCTCATGGCTTGGAGCATGGTATCTAGCTTACTGATTAATGATCAGGGCTACCCTTGCAATCTTGGTCAATGATTGCAGAAAGGCTTCCACAGATGGAGACGGAAAACAAACATGAAGTGGCTTATGAGACTATTGGAAGTATAAAGCAAATTATTCAAATTATCAAGTCTCAAATTCTGATTTAATGAAAATGGTTCAGGCCTCTTGACCTTAGATGGGTGCTGTGGTCACACCACCAGCTTAGAGGCCATTTTGGGCTTAAGGTAAAAAAATAGTTGCCCTTTATCTTTACATTTTCATGCAACGAATGATACATTAAATCAAGATTACCTTAATTTTTCAAGGTGAAAATGCTTCGTAATGGAAAACAAAAGCTTTCTGATATGAAGGTCAGGGTGGCATTTGGTCTGTGGCGATTGTTCTGACAGACAAGTTGATTCTTATTGTACCATGTTGTTGGCATCAAATTGTTTTTATTCGTGCATTAGTCTACTTGATGTCCAGAGCTCAGAGGTGAAATTATTCATACCATTTGGAAAACACAGAAGTGTGAGAATGTATGTGTTAATTACAAAGATGCGTGAATGATGAATCAGGGGGTGTGTTAGACAAAAAAATAGTCTGAACATTTTGTTTATGCCATGCAGATTTCATAGCCAGAAGCTTTTGAAATGAACGCTCCTAGATTAAGTAACTGAGGAGTGAATTGTTGTGGGGGTTCTCCTGCTTATCCAACAATTTTGTGGTATAAAATGGTGTAAACGGAGGGTTGAGGCTTTTTTTATGGGTTTCTGGTGAGGTTGCAGTGGGCATGTAGAAGAACCACCGAGGAAATTCCCCCAAGAATGTGTTGTGTTATTTTCATGTCATATTTGTTCTGCTGATGGGTTAATGCAGGGCTATGGAAACCAATGGAAAAAATAATATTTTTTCTTTACAAACAGGCGATGATGCAGAAATAAGTATACATTCTTTTGAAAAAAGGTTGTCACAAAACCAAAGAATCATACAGTAGTGAAGGAGGCCACTCGGTCCATCATGCCTGTGTTGGCTCTTTGGTAAAGCTATCCAGTTGATCTCTGCCACTGCAAACAATGTTTTTGAACACCAATGTTACATTTCTTCTCAACTTTCTATTTTCTACGGAGAGCAACCCCATGTCGTCCACCTTCCCGACAAACTGAAGCCCCACATTATTTGTGCCATTTTAGTAATTTATAGTAAACTCTTTCCAATGCCTAGGCATCATTTCTAAAGTGTGGTGCCCAGAATTTAATACAGTACTCCAGCTGAGGCCTAACCAGCATTTTATAAAAACTAGCATAACTTCCTTACTTTTGTACTCTATTCCACTATAAATAAAGTCAAGGATTTCATATGTTTTTTTAATAGCCTTCTCAACATTCCCTGCCACCTTAAACACTGACTTCCTCCACCACCGACACACAGTTGCAGCAACTCAGCAAGGCTTCTTCGACAGAACCTTCCAAACCCACAACCTCTACCACCTAGTAAGAAAAGAGCAGCAGATGCATGGAAACACCACCACCTGCAAGTTCCCTCCAAGCCACACCCCATCCTGATTAGGAAATATATCACTGTCCCTTCACTGTCACTGGATCAAAATTCTGGAACTCCCTCTCTTATAGCACTGTGGGTGCACCTACACCACATGGACCGCAGAATCTCAAGGACGCCAAGCTTTGTGGCACCACAGGTGGCTCTGCTGTACAGGGGGGGGAGGAAGAAGAAAGGAAGAGTAATCTTGATAGTGGATTTGTTAGTTAGAGGAACAGACTGGTGTTTCTATGGCCGTAGATGTGACTCCAGGATGGTATGTTGCCTCCCTGGTACCAGGGCCAAGGATACCATGAGGAGGATGCAGGATAGTCTTCTTGGGGTGGGTGATCTGCCAGAGGTCGTGATCCACATTGGCACCAATGAGTTAAGTAGGAAAGGGATGAGGTCCTGAAAGCGTGATTGGGATATTTACAAAAATTGGCCATGTAGTTGATAGTGAAGAGGATAGGTACCGACTCCAGAATGATATCAATGGTTTGGATGAGTGGGCAGAAAAGTGGCAAATGGTGTTCAATCCAGAGAAATGTGAGGTAATGTTTTTGGGCAGGTCAAAGAGAGCAAGGGAATACTCAATAAATGGGAGGATATTGAGAGGGGTTGAGGAAATGAGAGACCTTGGAGTGCATGTCTACAGGTCCCTGAAGGTGGCAGGACAGGTAGGCAAGGTGGTAAAAAAGTAAAGAAAACATATGAAATGTTTTCCTTTATTGGATAAGGTGTTGAATACAAAAGCAGGGATGTAATGCTGGAATTATATAAAATGCTGGTTAGGCCACAGCTGGAATTTTGTGCACAGTTCTAGTCACCACATTACTGGAAGACATAATTGCTCTGGAGAGAGCACAGAGGGGATTTACAAGAATGTTGCCAGGGCTTGAAAGTTGCAGCTATGGAGAAAGATTGGCTAGGGTTGTGTTCCTTAGAACAGAGGAGACTGACCAAATTGAGGTTCAAAACTGTGAGGGGCCTAGATAGGGTAGACAGGAAAGGCCTGTTCCCCCTAGCTGAGGGATCAAATACCGGGGGCGGGAGGGGAGGGGGGGTGGTGGGGTTAGATTTAAGATGATTGGTAGAAGGATTAGAGGATACTTGAGGAAAAACCTTTTCACCCAAAGGGTGGTGGGTGTCTGGAATTCACTGCCTAAACTGGTGGGTGAGCCTAAAACGCTCAACTCGTTTAAAAGGTACCTGGACCTGAACCTGAAGTTCTGTAACCTGCAAGATTACAGACCACGTGCTGGGAAGTGAGATTAAAATGAATGGCTAGTTTCTCTTTATTCTCTTTTTTTTGGATGGTGCAGACATGATAGGCTGAATGCCTCTTTCTGTGCGTAACCTACCTCTGATTCTCTGGCCAGGATTTTACTTATGGCGGGTGGGCTGGTCGGGAGCGGGTGTGGGCGTGCGTGGAGCTGATCGCTGCCCGCTACCGGCTGCGCACCACCATTTTATGCGAGCGGGCCGATTAAGGCCCGCCTAGTGCAACGCGCGGCCGATAGCGCTCAGTGCTACCTGTGCGGGCGGGGGAGGAGGGAGAGCCGGGACCTATGCTCTTTCGCGCATGCACGCGAGCGAGCTCAGCAATCTCCCTGAGGCATGGAGCTGCTTCCGGGCGATTGAATATAAAACATTTAATAAATGAAGTAAAAATTTATTTAAATATGTCCCCTCGTGCGACAGGGTCACGTGAGTTGGGACATGCTTGTGAAGTTGGGAAAATTTATTCAATTGTTTTATAAAAGCTTCAGGAAACACGAAGGCCACTTGGGTTCTTTGCCTGCCTGGCAACATAACACTTGGACAGGTGGCGTTCTTAAATACTTTAATTACATTCTTAATGGCCAAAACAGGCCGTTGACATTTCGGCAGGCACACAGCCAACTCCGGCATGTGCCTGCCATATGAAATATCGGGATGATGCATGATGATATTGGGACGTATGCCCAACATCATCGCGCGTCATTTTACGCATCAGCGTGTCAGGCCCGCCCCCAGATGCTGACTGGAAGATTCAGCCCTCTGGTTCTAAAGCAGCTCACCACCACCTTCCCAAAGGCAGCTGGGGATGGGCAACAAATGCTGGCCTAGTTGGAGATGCCCACATTCCATTAAAGAATGTCTCTCCCTGTTCCTGGACACTGTTATGAAATTACTTTGTGGCGCTGGTAGTTTAACATGCTGATTAATATACCGCTGAATATGTAAGTGGTTTGGTATACGTTGTCAAGTTAGCACATGATATAATAGTTGGAGCAGTATTGGTCAGCAGGTCACACCTGTATGAAGAACTCTCCCGAAATCCAATCATTCTTCGACAAAGACCCTTCATTTAGATTATCAGTCATTGTCATAATGTTTGGTACATTTGTGTTAAGAGCCAATAACATAACATACCCCATTTATAATTGTACCAACTTGTTTGTGAAAGGTCACAGACTTGAAACATTAATGTTGTTTTTCACTTGACAAATACTGCCTTACCTGCTGAGTTTTTCTAGCATTTTTCATTTTAATTTCAGATTTCCAGAATCCGCAGTATTTTGCTTTTGTACCAATTTGTTTATGTTGCATTTCCTTACTCTTCCTATCAAAATGAATCACCACACTTCTCTGAGTTAAATTTACTCCATGTGTCTGCCTATTTCACTAGTCTATGTCCTCTTGAAGACTGTTAGTGTTTACTATGGGTAGAATTTTATACCCCCTCCCCAGGAACAAGCTGGCAGGCAAGGTGTGGAATGGAAAATTGGGTGTCATAGTAGTGGTAATGTGGCCATCGCCTACCTGCCACTGGTATTTTACCAGCAATGGGGAGGGGGTGACAGGCAGCCCGATCACCCGTGGGTCAATTAAGGTCCTTAACTTACCAATTAATGGTCACTTAAGGGCTTCCTCCCACCATTGTGAGTATTTCACTAGCAGGAGGGATGGCGAGACTGCCAGGTGAAACCTAGTGACCATTTTTGCAGGCTGATGGGGTGTAGGGGTGGGGGGGAGGGCCTCCTGGTCAGGCACCCTGTGCCCAATGTAGTCCCTCCCTCCATGTTACTCACAAGCTGCCCCCCTCCCCGCCCAACTTTCCCATCTATTAATAAACAACCCCCACAATGTTCTTCAGAACCTGACCCTTATCCCACTCACTGGGCCCTGCCAGCTTGGCCCAGCAGAAACCCCGGACTCATGTGGGTATCAGGCTCCATGGGTCTTTATCATCGGGTACTACCTACAGTCCTAGTTGTGGCCACTGCTCCCGGTGGCACCACTGGGTTTTGAGGCCTACCGGCCATTTGATTGGCTGGCAGCACTTGGAGGGTGGGCTTCCTCCCCATTGGGGAGGTGAAAGTCTCATCGTAAGCTACATAACAGGCCAAAGGCCTTTAAATTGGCTTGGAGCTGCATGGTCAAGCAGAGGCAGGCTTGCCCCTTACTTCTAAGCCAGGGGTCCCCCCTGACATTTTGGAGTTTTGTATTGGCTGCACTACTTTGAAATTATGCCTTGTGTACCCAAATCCAGGTCATTAGTATATATCAAAAAGAGCAGTGATCCTAATCCTGACCCTTGACAAACACCACTGTCATCTGCTTCTGTCCTTTCGCCAACTTTACATCCATGCTGCCTCTCTCCCTTCAATCCCATGGACTCTAATTTTGCCAACATGTGGTGCTCCATCAAACACAGTGTGATGTAAGGTATGTAGACTGTATGTTCCAAAGACAGGCAAATCATATCAAATACCATGTCGTTTCTGATGTTTGCAACAGAAAACATACCCAACCAGCCATGTTTGCAAAACTCAAAACACAGTGTCTATCGTTTGATCTGATTCCGCGATTGGACAATGTTTGCTAAATAATCCTCAATGTACTAAGAATTATGCTGACAACCAATTTAAGGCTGTCAGTTGGGCTCACAATGTGGCACATTTACATGTACTGGAAGCCACATATATTAATACACAGAGCCCTGTTCTTTACAGAAAGAACATGTACATTACGCAGTTTCAGCTAAACAAAATAAGTGACAGCCATTCACTGGTTCATTCCTCAGGGCAACGCATTGACCAATCAGAGTTGAGCTTCCAGGTTTAAATTTCAAACTATGCTTGGCAGTTAACTGTCAGTTATCATCAACTGGTGCATTCTCCATAGCAAAGCCTCTACCAATCAGAGTCCACTTACCAACCAATTAGCACTCTCTTCTCATACAGCATAAATTGTTGTTCACTTTACATTTGATATTCTTGCGAATTGCCTTAATGAGTGCAAGATGAAAAACTTTGACCAAAAAGTCTCTTTTTACAGCAATACTTAGGATTCTATTTGCTGACCAAATCACTTATGAACTAAAATTAGAACCATGAGCATTTCAGGACTGTGATGGAGCCTTCAGAATTAAGAATTTCACTTTAACGTGATGATAACACTGAATTAATTAAAGATGCAGTTGCTGTGTTTTCTGAAAAATGCCAAAAATTACAACAGTGACTGCACCTCGAGAGTATTTAAATTTGCTATAAAGTGCATTGGAATGTGCCAAGGTTGTGAAAGGCACTATATAAATGGAAGCCTTTCTTTTTCAAACCATCAGGTCAATGCTTACAGGCTAAAAGTGATGATCAGATTTATTTACAAGTTGAATAATAAAAGCAGTGAGACACAAGGACAAGAAGGTGCTGATCCTGGATTTCAGAAGGATTCTCCCAATTTCCCATCATAATTTGATCAAAGCCCCCCCTGTGCTCTTTTCCCAGGCATTTTTCCAGTTTCCCAACAGAGAACTCCTACAAGATTTTCAGGGGATTGAGGGTACAATGCACAAAAACAATAAAAATAAAATAAGTCAAAGAAATGAAAATATTTTAAAAATTTACTTATGGACACTTCTGTCATTTTCAAGGATTTAAGATAGAACAATCTTTTATGTAGCTTCCTGATATGATATTATGATAGAAAGAATGTGTTTATAGAATGTAGCTTTCACATCCAAAAGTTACCTCAACAGTCTTCAATATTACTTTTAGAGTATAGCCACTACTGTCCTGCAACTAAACACAGAAGGCAATCTACACACAAGGATCTGCAAACAACGATGAGATAAATCACCTGTTAACTTGTCTTTTGATGTTGTAAACTGAGGGAAAAATACTGACTGAGGCAAGGCTGGGAGCATAGGGGTGATTCCCTCCCCTGCTCTGGGATTTTTAAAATTCATTTAAACCTCAGTTTAGCTCCTCATCCAAAAGTTAGCAATGTGAACAACGTAGGCCTCCCTCACCACTGCACTGAAGTGTCAAACTAGATTATGGCCTGGATCTTCTGAGGAGCGGCAGTCACCTTCGGATTGCCTTTCTGCTCGGACATTCCCTTGATTTGACGCTGCTCCACATTTCTTCCAGTATCTTCCGCGCCCAGCTCTCCCAGAAATGCTGAGTGCAGTACCCCTCGGAGAGCTCCATCGCAGAGGGTTAGGGACGGCAGGCACACCCCTTTTTTAATGGAAAGTTTAAAGGCCCAGTTTGAATGTTAGTGAATGGGTGAATGGATGAATGAGTGAATGGGTAGATGGGGGACATAAGTGGGTAAGTGAGTGAGATAAGTGGGTAAGTGGGCAGGGTGGGTGAGGTGGCAGGTGGGGTGTGGTGGCTTAACATGTCTTTCCAATATTCCTTCCCTATCTTTGTTTTCTTGTCTTAATATCTTGTGTAGAACTGTTTGCTTGAATTATGCTGGTATTTTATCGTGTTTCGTATCAACATTTTTTTGACAGACATTAATTCGGCTAATTAAGCTATGTTCAGGCACAGGCCATCCGAACGTATTTTGAGAAATAGAAGACACCAAACTTTAAACTCTCTAAAACTTGCACAATATGTGACTTCCTTGAGAAAAATAGCAATATGTACCCACAGTGAGGCCATTAACTGAAACTATCATGCAGACATTGCAAAAAACAACTGAAAACAGATACATTTGTACGAACAGGGGAATCTGACAGCTGTGGTATTTATAGTCCTCAGTCCTGCAATCACAAATGCTTGTAGATCTTCCACATAATCAACAATCATGTAAGAGATGGTTTAAAGGAGTTCACAGGCAGAATTTTACATTTGGTGTGTGAGCATGCATCCCGACATCACTGCACCGTCGCAATATTTCGCTAGGCGGGTGCGCTATGAGGACAGAGGCATGCCCGCCATTAAATAACGGGCCAGTTAAGGCCTCTAAGGCACCAATTGCCTGTGATTTTACGCAGCCCGTGCGATTTTCAGGTCCATTGTTCACACTGATTAGATTACGTGGTGTTCGCAATGATCATATTACATGACCACTGGAGTTTTCTTCTCAGCCAGAGTATAATGGCTTGGTCCACACCCACCTGAATTGCAGATTATGTCTGTATGGTTCAGAGGATGGGTCATTTACATTCACTGAAGTTGATTGTCTCTGGTGGACTATTTCCAGACAGCATGGCTCATTTCTGGATGTTTTTTTTTAAATTGCAAGGTGCAGTCATGTAAATGTTCAGCCAAATTAAGAACTGCTATTTAGTTCACTTTAAACGTTGTTGTCAGTCTTTTTAAACTTATCCTGTGGTTTCAGCTAGAGTCATCCCTAGGGGGGTGAGGGGCCCCAAGCAAATCACATTGTGTGGATCCCCAGTGGTGGGAAGCGATCAAGGGAAACATCAAGAGATTTTTCATCCTCAAAGGCGCCAAGAAAACTAGAAAGGGACAGAGGGAAATGTCCCAGCTCCAGAAAAACATGCAGAATCTGCTCCGGCTGCAGTCAATGGGGGTCTATGTCAAGGAGGAACTCCAAGAGGTGAAGAGCCAGCAAGCCTCGCTCTTTGCCTCGGAGGCCTCCAAGATCATCTTCTGGTCCAGAGTCCGCTCCGTAGAGCAGGATGAGACGTGCTCATGCTTCTTCTTCCAAAAGGTGCACAGAGAGAGCTCTGTGATCAGCAGCCTGAAGGAAGAAGACGGCTCAGTAAAGTCATCACAGTCCGACATTTTGAGGATCAGCAAATCCTTTTATGCCGGATTGTATGACATGAAGCCCACAGACAGCACGGCCTCCCAGTCCTTCCTTGTCCTCTATCACGGAGGTCTTAGACGACAGTACATCGGAGAGACTGGACAAACCGCTAACTCCTGACAAACTGACTAAGGCCCTTGAGTCCTTTGAGAAGAGTAAAACTCCTGGAAGCAACGGCTTGCCGGAGGAGTTGTATTTGGCTCTGTGGGGCTGGATTGGCCCAGACCTGCTAGAAGTGTACGAGTATGCTTCTGGCCGGCAGCATGTCTGAATCCATGTGGAAAGGCATCATCACCCTCATCTACAAGTACAAGGGGGAAAGGCAGGAAATTAGAAATTGGTGACCCATTTCACTGTTGAATGTGGACTATAAGATTCTGTCGAAGGTCATCGCCAATCGGGTCAAGTCTGCACTGGAATTGATGATCCACCCTGACCAGACCTGCACTGTGCCGGGCAGAAAGATCTCTGACAGCCTCGCGCTGCTTAGGGATACGATTGCCTACGTGCAGGACAAGGTTGTGGACACCTGCCTCATCAGCCTGGATCAGGAGAGGGCCTTTGACAGAATATGCACATCTACATGGTGGATGTGCTCTCCAAAATGGGGTTTGGGGAGGGAATTAGCAATTGGATCCAACATTAGTAGCGCAATCTCATTAAATGGGTGGGAATCAGATAGCTTTCCGATTAAATCTGGAGTCAGGCAGGGCTGCCCTCTCTCCCCTGTCCTTTTTGTGTGTTGCATGGAACCCTTTGCTGAGTCCATCAGGAAAGATCTGGGCATAAGAGGAGTGACGATCCCAGGAGGCACTCAGGTCAAAGCCTCCCTGTACATGGACAATGTCGCTGTCTTCTGCTCGGATCCGCTGTCGGTGCGCAGACTGATCCACATCTAGGACCAGTTCGAACTGGCCTCGGAAACCAAGGTAAATCGTGGGAAGAGCGAGGCCATGTTCTTTGGGAACTGGGCTGACTGATCCTTTGTCCCCTTCACCGTCAGGGCTGACGGCCTGAAGGTGCTGGGGATATGGTTCGGAGGGACCAGGGCACGTGTTAGAAACTGGAAGGAACGAGTGTCTATGGTGAAAAGGAAACTGGGCATGTGGGAGCGACGCTCCCTCTCCATTGCGGGTAAGAACCTGGTCATCAGGTGTGAGGCACTCTCGCTGTTGCTGAATGTAGCGCAGGTCTGGCCCATTCCAGACTCCTGCGTGATGGCGATCACCCGAGCCATCTTTCGCTTTATCTGGAGGTCGAAAATGGATTGTGTCCACAGGGACGCGATGTACAAGCCTCTAGATAAAGGGGGAAAAAATGTGCCCAACATCGCCCTCATACTGAAGGCCACCTTTGTGTGTGGCTGCATCAAGCGGTGTGTAGACCCTCAGTACGCAAACCTCAAGTGTCACTACGTGCTGAGGTTCTACCTGTCCCCAGTGCTGCGAAGGATGGGTCTGGCCACGCTGCCGTGGAACGCTCCAAGTAGTTGGACTGTGCCATACCACCTGTCCCTCACGGAAAAATTTATGCAGGGAAACACCTTTGACCACAAGTCGATCAGGCAGTGGTCGGCACGTAACGTCTTAGAGGCCCTGAGGGAAAAGGAGAGGGTGGATCCTGTGGGATGATTCCCCGAGCAGACTGTCAAAGTCATTTGGCAGAATGCCTCATCGCCAGAACTTTCCAACAAGCACCAAGTTGTAGCTTGGCTGGTGGTGAGAAAGGCCCTCCCCGTCAGATCCTTCCAACACGCCAGGAGTCTCACCCCCTCTGCACGTTGCCCTCGAGGTGGCTGTGGTGGGGATGAGGCCGTTGTTCACCTCCTTGTAGATTGTGCCTTTGCAAAGAAGGTCTGGAGAGAGATGCAGTGGTTTCTGTCAAGGTTCATCCCGAGCAGTTCTGTAACACAGGACTCTGTCTGAGGGACACGCACTGAGACAAACATCAACTGCAGCTGGAGGATCATCAACGCGGTGAAAGACGCTCTTTGGTCTGCCCGAAACTTGGTCTTCCAGCGCAAAGAGTAGTCCCCGACCGAGTGTTGCACACTGGCACATTCCAAAGTCCAGGACTACGTGCTGAGGGACGCACTAAACCTTGGGGCAGCTGCCACAAAGGCGCAATGGGGAAAGGTCACTGTCTAAGACCTTTCTGCCACAGACCACCAAGGGGCTGGGAACTGTTGAGAGCCCCTCGGGCTGTACAGCTCAAAATGAATGTCTGTAGTGAATACTAAGTGTATTATAATTGTATTGAAGCACCTCAGAATGCAACATGATGTATGTTGATAACTCCAATACCATTGTCTGATTGTCTGCATTGACCATATTGAAATGATTGTAATATTCATTGATTGTATTGATGCACCTTGTGATCCATGTGTAAAAGTTGAATCTGATTGTACTTTTATGATTGTGATTTTGAAATGGTCTGGAATGTTCTTCCAGATATTTTATGAATAAAGTATATTTTTCAAAAAAAATTTGTGTGGATCCCCAGTAACATTTTTAGACAAGTTTCCTCTGATGACTGGGCCCCTGAGCGTGTGTGTGAGCAGCACCAGCAGCATCCCAGCAACTGAGCACTCTGTTACAAGCACGTACTGCACTATTGACTGTGATAACTCTGTCGCATGTAAAACTACCCCTTGATTCCAAGGCTGAACATAATTGTTGGCTCTCCTTTTGTTAAGGAGAAATCCATGATCTCTACCGGATTCTGTGATAACATTTTTACTAACACGCCCCACACCCCAGTTGGAGAAAACTTTAAGGCTGGAATTTTCCAGTTCCTCATGCCTGCTGGATCTTCTGGTCTCGCTGAAGTGAACATAGATTTCGATGGGCTCGCTGGTCCCACCCTGGGGGAACCCGCCGTGGGGGTCTGGAAAATTCCGGCCTAAAGGACAGAGTGAGGACATTCACTATGCTCCACTTTAAAAAAAATGTTTACAAACACGGTGCTACAAGTAGTTCGACTTTAAAAAGAACTACTCTCCATCTTCCAGTGTTAAGCAAATGTTAGTTTTAAATGTGCAGTGGAAGAAAAATAAAACAAGGAGCGGAGGGTTTGAATTGCTTGGGACCAAAAATAAACACAGCAAGGGAGCAACTTAACCCGCAGGGCGGATGCTATGCACTATATGCTGGCTTTAAAGACGTAAACTAGTTCGGAATAATTCATCTTTCCCCTCTGTGGTGAGTGAAAGTTGGAATAAAAGCCACTCCGCTGCCGCCGCCGAGGTGAACGCTCCCGTCTCCAAGGGTGGAGGACAGCGCTGAGCTCGCACTGCACTTCCGGCCGCCTGGCCTACTCCCTTGGCAGGGAGTTATCCCAGTTCATATGATTTTAATCTGCTTTCGCTTCTACCCTTTTAGGAGTTTTAGAGAGGAGCCACCTGCTTCGTTCATTCGTTTATGTCCAGCAGTAGGTATTCATTTTGAGCTCAGAGTGATTAGAGCATCAGCAAATCAGCTGGTATGTACCACAGGCTGTATTACATCTGACACCGTAACTTCTAAGTGCGGGGCCTGCCAAAGCACGGGGCCCAGGGCAGTCGCCCAATTCGCTGTACTCAAGGGACGGTTCTGGTTTCAGCTCACTCTATAAATAAAGTCATTTCTTGACATAAACCAGGGTTTTATATCAACCTCCATGCATTATGTTTGCTACTGTTCCAGAAGTAGAGGAGGTTTTTTTTTTAAATTGCTCATTGTGTACCAATACCTCTACACAAAGCCCCAAATGAGGAATCTTATTCTATTTTTAGCTACTGCACAAGGGTCCATGAACCAGCAGTGGTACAAGAAGAAAGTTTTGCTTCCAGTGCTACAGCCTCCAAAAAACACAAAGTTATGTTCTTTTCTTCAAAATATATTATTCCTGTCAATGACAGATTGAGATCCCACTGAACTAATGAACTTTCCACAAAATTAACTTATTTTAAGAACCTTTAACCAAGGCCTTTTAACTTGCACTATGGGAGCTATATTCATTGACATTAAAAAACTAAATAGCAGCATTAGCATCAGGAAACCTTTTCAGCCATACTGAAATGCATTCTTCATGAGGTATAGAGGCAGCTTTGCATTGAAGCATAATAAAATGAAGACAAAAATGATTCTTAATCTAGTTTTTCACATATGAAATACATCCTGATGTGAGAGGCTGCATTATTGTGATACATTTTTCAGTCACTGCACTACTGTCAACCTTGCTTATTTTACTCTAATAATTAGTATCTTTATTTTGAAACAACTGCTGAATGAAAGTATTGTGGTATTTATAAAGGAGCAATCCGTTTGCAATGAGTTCGATGTGATATGTTCTCAATAAAAAGGAAACCACATTGGTGTCAGTTTTTGCTTCAAAATGTTCTATTTAAATGAAAGGAATACAGGGTCACTCCAATTCCCTGTTTACCTGTCATTGAGTCTGAGGCCACTCTGGGATAAGGGTGAGTTCTCAGCTGCATCCACTGCTTTTTCACACTTCCTAGTTTGATGGCTGTATCTCGTTCCAAAGACACCATTATTGAGAGAATGCAGAATGCAGCATTCCTGCAATTCTGCTCTTAATAAATGCCAACAGCTGGGTGCGAAAACAGAAGAATACACACTACATAGTACCAAACAAATCTTTATTCCACAATGACCACAGGCTTAATCAGTTCAAACAGGCAGGGCACAATTAATTTGGATTGTTTTGCATTTGAAGAATGACACGTTGTTTGTTTCCCCTGGCATAGTGATTGCTGCTAGGTGGTCATAGTCTGATAATCTTTCATTTGCATTTGCATTTTCGGCCTAGGCTTTTTCTAGTTCAATAGCATTTTTCTAGTATCTCCTTAAGAACACCAGTGTCTGCAATGGCTATTGCACTGGTACAGATAATTCCACAGAAGCATCTCAGGGTTGAGATGGGTGATCTATTATTTTCTGTGCATGACAACAACTTAGTGACCAGAATTTTACGCTCCCCCACTGGTGGGGCTTTTAGGCAAGGGGTGCACGGGGAGCATGAAATTGAAGGGACTGGACTCCTTCCTGGTTCCCACCTGCCCCGACTACACAGTGACTTTGGTCCTTGGCCACTTAGGGGCCGTTTCCCACATAGCCTCAATTTCTGGGCTGGCGGGAGGATTGAACATCCACGGGGAGAGCCCAAAAAAGAACAGAGTCAGATCCCGGGCGGGAAGTTGTGGGTGTCTTGCCTCCATCAGAAGCTCCCTTCTGAAGTCAGGCTCCCCTCACCTTAAAGCCCAGTGGCCTCCGGACCTCCCTCCCCACCCTGGGCCTCTCCCTCGAGGCCTCAATCACCCTACTTTGTCCCCTTCCCCCCCCCGGCCTTCCCACCAAGCCTTCCCTACCCTCCCCGCCCTGGGACCCCTTGAACTGGTGCCCAGAATTAGGTTGCAATGCCCTGCATTTCTTCTTCTACAACAGCTAAAGGCCCTGGCGAAATGCCAACCAATCTGATTGGCCAGCAGCTCTTTAAGGTGGGACTTCCTCCTGAGTGAGGGGTGGAAGTCCTGCCTGCAGCCAATTGATGCTCTTCCGAGTGTGAACTGGCTACGGGGGCACTCGGAGTCGGTGGGGGTGTGTTCCCCACTGACTCTTCGAGAGTCCACCATCTGATAAACTCAGGCCAGTTTAATCGTGCCTCTCATGTGCTGCCAAAACATTGACGGACCTGCAGTTCTCACGTCAAAAACAATTGCCCATTTCCCATAAGCCGATTAGCACACTAATAGCAATTCCCATAGCTGAAAATGAATAAATTCTCAGGACCTGGCAATAAATTCATAAGATTGCTAGGTGAGATTGGAAGCAAAGCCGACACAGGGATGATGGTTTCATGAGCCAAGTCATTGTTTACCAGGAGGCCCACTGGAATGAGAGCAAGACAACCAGCTATTTTCAACAAATGGCGGCAACATGAACAAGAGGAACTACAGATCTGTTCATTTTAAAATAACTGGAGAAACTCAGAATTAATCATTAGGAGCAAACATGCCTTCATGAACTTAATATATTGCACGACGGCTAGGTGGCTTCAGAAAGGGGTGATCCAGCTTGGTCAACAACCTTTTTTTGTTGAACTAACACCGAATTGATGGTTTGAAGCATTACCATATAATAATCATGATTTTTAAAAGGTCCTAGTGATGATGTAAACCCTCAATACTGGAGAGTGCGGGTCGCAAGATCTGACCCCAGTGCACACATATCTGAGCAACGGTGTTTTGCAAAACACAATTTCCAGGGACAAAATGCTAGAAACATGCATGAGACTCATGCCATGGAGGACTTAAGCTGTGTCCCTAGCATATTAAATGGGTTTTTCAGGAGTTATGGGTTATGACCTCTCAGCCACGTGAAAGGAAAGTAAAAAGAACAGACCCTCGTAGTTATTTCCAAGTAGCCTTTGACATGAGGTCACTTCACCTCTCTCTACAAATGTGGCTGAGCAAAAACAAGCGGGAGGACATGGAGCACCTCTCAGGCAGGCTGAACTGCCTGACATCCCCTATGCATCATCCTCTTCTTAAAATGTCAGGTTTCTCAGTGGGAATAATGCTGAAGGCAGAAATATACTAACCTTGGATAACTGGCTCATAGGGGTATGAACACCAAACTGCCAGCAGAAAACCATAAATAACTTAAACAGACCTGAACATTTACCTTTAACATGATGTGCCTTTTAAATGATCATCCATCTGAAGGGTCCAATCCTGTCAACCCTGGACAACAGGTTTCATGGGCACGGGCTTGGTGCGCAGTACATCAGCACTCAGTAAAATAGAATGGAGACTTCCATGTTTCTGTTACAAATGAGAGCTTCCATTGCCTACCTCAACCTTGACCACAAGCTGATTTTACTCCCCCAAGCCCGACAAGTAAACTTGTAAGACTTAATCTCCAGGACTTCTGCTTTGTGTCCACCAGGGTTGCTGAGCTGGCCGACCATAGCAGACGTCCTGCTCACTAGGTAATTATAATTGCAGATAGTATCCTACTTTCCATACAACTCCGAAGCTCCTGCTTGAGTCAGGCACCCAACAAATTAACAGCGTTGCAGGGCAGGAATCTGGTGGAAAGTGTATTGCATCCATTTAATTCCTAACAAAAGGAGTTAAAATTTCCTCTTTTGTCTGAAGAACTCCTTCGTACCAGTACAAAATTTGCCTTTTACCATCCAGAACATGTGTCTCCTCATTGTAGTTTCAAATTAAATTTTAAGCAATTTTCGGAATGTACCCCTTCAATACATAGGAACAGGAGTAGACTGTTCAGCCCCTCAAACCTGTTCTGCCATTTAATGAGTTCTGGTCTGGTCTGTATCCCAACTCACTCAATCATGTTGGCTCTATGTTCCTTAATAACTTTGGCTATCAAAAATCTATGAAACTCATATTTAAAATTAATTGAGCTAGCATCTACTGCATTTTGTGGGAAATAGTTCCAAATTTTTATTACCCTTTGCATGAAGAAATGTTTCCTAACTTCTGTTCTGAATGGTCTGATTCTGATTTTAGGATTATGTCCCCTTGTCCTAGACTCCCTTACCAATAGAAAAAGCTTCCTTCCGTCTATGCTGTCAGTTCATTTCAATATCCTAAAATCCTCAACCACATCATCCCTTAACCTTCTATTTTCCAGGGATTACATGTAATCATTTATGTAATCTCTCCTCATAGTCTAACCCTTGGTACCCTTGTAAAATTCTGGTGAAGTTGTGCTATACTCCTTGCAAGGCCAAAATATATTTCCCAAAATGCCATTCATTGTATAAGGTATATCTTATATACCCTATACATTCATGGCCTTCATCAGTGGAGTTCCAATGGGAAGTGGGGCAGGGCAGGAGTCCCAGACACTGGGTAGATCCCAATGTGATTCCATCCCATTTTGTTGGGTCTGATTTAATTTTTAAAAATTCTTTCATGGGATGTGGGCATCACTGACAAGACTGGTGTTTGTTTCTCATCCATAGTTGCCATTGAGAAGGTGGTGGTGAGCCGCCTTCTTGAACTGCTGCAGTCCATTTAGTGTAGGTATATCCACAGTGCTGTTAGAAAAGGAGTTTCAGGATTTTGACCCAACAACAGTGAAGGAATGGTGATACAGTTCCAAGTAAGGATGGTGGAGGGCTTAGAGGGAAACTTGCATATGGTGGTGTTCCCATGCATCTGCTGCTTTTGCCCTTGTAGTAGAGGTCACGGGGTTGAAAGATGTTGTCAGAGGAGCCTTGCTGAGATGCCACAGTCCATCTTGTATATAGTACACACTGCTGCCACTGTGCATCAGCGGTGGAGAGATTAAACGTTTAAGGTGGTGGGTGGGTTGCCAATCAAGCAGGCAGCTTTGTCCTGGATTATGCCAAGTTTCTAGCATGTTGTTGGAGCCACAGTCATCCAGGCAATTGGGGAGTATTCCTTCACACTCCTGACTCCCTGTTGATAGTGGGTCAGCTTCGGGAGTCAGGAGGTGACTTACCTGCCACATAATTCCTGCCTCTGAGCCGCTCTTGTAGCCACAGTTTTTATATTTTTGGTCCAGTTAAGTTTCTGGTTAATGGTAACCCCTGGATGTCGCTGAGCGAGCTCAAAAGGCTGAATGGCCTACTCCTCTTCCTAATTCCTAAGTCCTATGTTGATGGTGGAGGATTCAGTGATGGTAATGCCATTGAATGTCAAAGGGAGATAGTTAGATTCTCATTTCGAGAGAATGTTGGAGATGGTCAATGCCCGACATTTGCGTGGCCTGAATGTTACTTGCTATTTATCAGTCCAAGCCTGAATGCTGTCTTAGTCTTGCTGCACATGGACACAGCTGCTTCAGTATCTAAGGAGTCACGAATGGTACTGAATACTGTGTACGTCCCCACTTCTGAGCTTGTGATGAAGGGAAGCTCATTAATGAAGCAGCTGAAGACGGTTGGGCCTAGGACATGACCCTGAGGAACTCCTGCAGTCAAGTCCTGGAGCTGAGATGATTGGCCGCCAACAACTACAACCATTTTCCTTTATACCAGGTGTTACTCTAACCAGTGGAGAGTCTCCCCCCCTAATTCCTATTGACTTCAATTTGGCTGGGGCTCCTTGATGCCATACTCGGTCAAAGGCAGCCTTGATATCAAGGGTGATCACTTTGGCTTTCAGGATGGGTTCTCAGCACTGTGTATCTTCGACTGAGAGACCACCATTGCGTGTGAGAGATAATTTACGATGTCCCAGACCTTCCGATCTCAGGATAATCAGAGACTTGACATATCCCAGAAGATGAGCAATGGGATCCCTCAGAAGTCCCAACTCAAGGATTCCAGGGAAATTGCTCAGGAAGTTTAAACTTCCAATGGGCAATTCTCTGCTCCCTGGGATCCTCCAAAAAAGTCTCCACCTCTAAGTTAGAGTTGGAGACTTTGGAGGGCTCCAATTTACTTACCTGAATAGTTACCCAGGAAATATTAAACAGGAAAAAAGTTAATCCAACTCCTTGGTAACTATACAAATGAACACCCAATCACTCACATTGACCCCCCCCCAATACTCTCTGCAACCTCCCTGACTACCTCCTGACCCCAAACTTCCCCCAATCCCCCCCGATTCCCCCAACCCCACGTCTCCCTCCCACCCCTGTCTCCCTCATCCTGTCTCCCCACTGACCACCAAAAGCAGCCTGATCCCTCAAATCCCTTGACCCTACCTAACCTGACCCCGCCATCCTATCCACACGATCTGACCTGAAGAGCCCCCGACCTGACTACACCTCCCGACTCAACCTCATTAACCCCTGACCCGACCCGGCTACCCCCAACCCATCTACCCACTCACCCACCTGCCATCTTACCCACCTTACCCACCTACTCACCTACAACTCTAGCGAGCTGCGACCCTGCCACCCTACCCAAGTACCACCTTACTCGTTCACCTTATTATCACCTCACCCACCTGTCATCCTGCCACTCTACCCACCTGGAACCCTACCCACCTGCCACCCTGCCACCCAGCCCACCTGCCACCCTATACCCTTACCCAGCCTACCCCCTTACACACTCACCTTCTCTCCATAGCTTGTCAAAGGAGCATTGGGACATTTAAACTCTTTACTTACCAGGATATGGCAGCTGGTGTGCTGTAATAAGGGGGCGTGGCTTATCTTCCCCCCATGATCCAATGCTGCGAAGAAGCAGTTCCGTTCCATGTACGCTCTGCCTTTCTGAAGAAACCAGGATCGGAATTCCCGGCCAGAAATGCAGAGATCCAGGGTGGTGGAGAAAAGTAGGAATGGAGTGATGGTCTGACAGTGATTGCTGCTTCTTGGTAGATTCTGATCAGTATTTCACTGGCGGCAGCTACTTAAAGAGTCAGGACAAAAACAGAATAAAGCGAAGTTTCCTAAACATGGTGCTACTTGAGGACAAGTGAGAAGTAGCAGGAGTGCACCACGAACTGAAAAAAAAGTCAAAGAGAGACTCCTATTATTATGGTCACCACCTGGATCTAATTATCAAAAGACTATACAGGGCAAAGCAGCCCGCTTGATTGGCACCCCATCCACAAACATTCACTTCCTCCACCACCGATGTACACTGGCAGCAGTGTGCACCATCTACAGGATGCACTGCAGGAATTCATCAAGGCTCCTTAGACAGCACCTTCCAAACCCACGACCACTACCATCTCGAAGGACAAGAGCAGCAGGCACATGGGAACACCACTGCCTGGAAGTTCCCCTCCAAGCTACATATTATCCTGACTTGGAAATATATAGTTCCTTCACTGGAAAATCCTGGAACTCCCACTGTGTACGCCACATGGACTGCAGCGGTTCACGAAGGCAGCTCACCACCACCTTCTCATGGGCAATTAGGGATGGGCAATAAATGCTGGCCTAGACCAGCGAATGAATGAATAAGTGAAATAAATAAAACCCCAAATGTCTCTTCATTGCAGGCATTGCTTGGGCAAGCAGCAAAGACGATGACAAAGGGAGCTGGGCCACCGGATGAAACCCTGCCTTCCTGAAGTCATTTATATGCAATGAGGTGGGCAAATGGAAGAAGGAGGAAAACCTATGCTGACATTTTTTGGAGCTGGAGATTCCTCAGGAAGCCTGCCAGCTTACCTTCCTCTATTTTCCGACTTTATACCAAATGACCACTATTCAAGGGGGGAAATCTAAGCCATCTCTAAGATTTCTTCTTTTGGTTTTTCTTATTGATTCAGAGTGTTCTTACTTTTGCTCCTGGTTACCCATTTCATTTCACTTTCTCTGAAATTCTACCAACACAGGTAATAATGGGATCTTAGCACCTTACAAGAATATGTGTTTTCAGAAAATCTACCCACTCCCAGTGTTTGGCTTCAAAAAATGAAGATCACCATGTAGATAGGGGTTCAAAATATTCTTAAAGCTTACTCACCATGGCATTAATCTCCCAATCTTTGTCCGTTTGCTTTTACTGATTAAATATCCCACAGCTGGATCAGTCACAGAATCCCAAGCTCTTCCAACGAACATTACTAAGGAAGCATGAAATGGAGTTATCTAAAAACAAGAACGAAAAGTATTTTTAACAGCAAGTAGAATACAGTATTACAGCTAACAAAACATAAACACAGGGGCGGGGTGAGACCAAGCACTCCCTTTCCACTTCTTTGATGTGAGTTTAAACAGGCTATCAGAGTTAATGCCCTCCTTCTCAGGTGCAGACAAGGATCTGATGTAAAATCCTACCAATCCCAATTAATTTTCAGGTGTTGTTAGCATACAGCATAAAACTCCACGTTATTAAATAGGAGCTTAGCAGTCACTCAGAGTGGTCAGAAGAATAGTACTTATGGGGAAATGTAAACGTTGTGTTCTTTTGGGACATGGCTTAAGAAACGTTGGTCCAGAAATTTCTGAAAACTTGCCACGTATCTACAGCATGCATCATTAAATGGGAGAGATTTTCCAGGATATCATGGCATGGGTATCTCAGCAATTATTTATTCCAGGACAAAGTTTCCTGGGACTCTCTGCACTGTTTCGCTATGACCAGCACCAAAACAGTGAGAATCCTATTATCATAGCTCTGTTGCTCCAATTTTCTGGATTCTTTTTTCTATTCTTTCATGGGATGCAGGTGTTGCTGGCTTGACCAGCTTTTGTTATCCATCCCTAATTGCCATTACAAGGCTCTTATCACCACTGTCACTTAGACTTAACTAGGCTGATGTGGTGATCTGGTAGTGGTGTAACTTATTGCTCCAGGATCGCTTTTCCCTCAGCATAGACACACTTAACTGAACTTTGCTGATTTATTTAGCTAATGCAAAAAGAAAATAGTGATTGAACATATCAGCTGACTGGAAGGTTTGCTGTTAAATGAATTGAAATTTTGTGAGCCATTTGAAATTTGTATCAATTTTTAAAAATTCTTTCATGGGAAGTGAGTGCAGCTGGCAAGGCAGCTTTTGTTATCCATCCCTAATTGCCCTGGAGGGCAGTTAAGAGGCAAGCACATTGCTGTGGGTCTGGAGTCACATGTAGACCAGACCAGGTAAGGATAACAGATTGCCTTCCCTAAAGGACATTAGTGAACCAGATGGATTTTTCAGCAATCGATGATAGTTTCATTGTCACCATTACTAGACAAGCTTTCAATTCCAGATTTATTAATTAATTAAATGTAAATTTCACCAGCTGCCATGGTGGGAGTTATACCCATGTCCACAGAGCATTTGTCTGGACTTTGGGATTAACAGCCCAATTATATTACCACTATGCCATCATCTTCCTGGAGCTCACCATTCTCAGGTCCTTTAACAATCTTAGTCACGAGTTTTAACATTAAACATTAACTCCCTCCACCACTGGTGCATCATGTTTGCTGTGTGCATGAGTTGCACTATAGCAACTTGCCAATGCTTCTTCAACTGCATCTTCCAGTGTGTGACTTTTACAAGGAACAAGGGAGCAGAGGCATGGGAACACCTTCAAATTCCACATCAAGTTACACACCACTCCAACTTAAAAATATTTTGCCATTCCTTCACTGTTACTGTGTTAAAATCCTGGAGCTGCCCACGTAACAGCACTGTGGGAGAATCAACACTACATTGAGTGCAGCGGCTTAAGAAGGCAGCTCATCAACCTGTTTTCAAGGGCTGTGCCCAACCAGCCAGTGCTTGCAAAAAACTCAAAACATAGTGTCCAAAATTAAATGTGATTCTGTGATTGGACAATATTTGCTGAATAATCCTTAGTGTGCTAAGAGTTATGCTGACAACCATTTGAAGATTGTCAGTTAGGCTCACAGTATTTGCACATGCTGGAAGCAACATATATTTACATGCAGGGCCCAGTTCTTTGCAGACAGGAAGAACATGTACACACATTGCACCTGTTTCAGCTAAACAAAATAAGTGACTGGTTCATTCACTGGTTCATTCCCCAGGGCAATGACTTGACTAATCAAGGTCATGCTACCCGGTTTAAATTTCAAACAATGCTTGGCAGTTAACTGTCAGTCACCATCAATTCATGCATTCTCCATGGCAACACCTCTACCAATCAGAGTCCACTTGCCAGTCAGGGTTCTCTTCTCACACAGTATAAATATATTGTTTCTCCTGACATTGGTATTTTCTTGCAAATTGTCCTGATGAGTGTAAGACGAAAAGCTTCGACAAAAAAGTCTCTTTTTTCAGCAATACTTAAGTCTAAATTATGGTATTCAGAACTAAATGCACCATTCCAACAAATTCAGAGCCACTCTTGGAAAAATGCAGTTACTAGATGTGCCTTTCCAGATCGAGAAGGTCAAGTAGCTGCCAGTTCCGGGTCATGAGATTGCACTCTTAAATGGAGTGTCATTATACCTCTAGAACTTTGCTCTGTTCATTATTTCTTTGCATTGTTTTCATTATTTTTGTTTTGCTGCTTTCAGTGCCCTAGTTTTTGCATCTATTTGCAACTCCCAATTTTTCATCTGCATCTTGCTGACAGCTGCAATTTATGCCTATGCAGACAAATCACTAGCCATCAGCGTCACACTACCAGGCAGCAAATTGCACAGCAGGGAAATCTTTCTGTGTTGAGAGATTCCCAGACTGCAGGACATGATTGTTGGCGCACATGCAAACAACCATAGAGACTCTTGGACATCAGCAGACAGAAGGTCATAATTACATTCAGGTCTCTTGGGGAAACTTACTGAGGAAAGAGAACACTCAGCTGCCCATTATCGATCTGGCTCTGAGTGAGGCAGGCTATAATGCTATGTTTCAATGGGCACCTCTAAGCTGCACCTGGTGAACATGGCACCAGGAAAGAGAGACATGAGGCTGGGGACGGTCCCTTTCAACCTCATTTGCATACCTGTGATGGGTCTGTGCCTACTGCTTATACTCTTTGCAACAGCCCTGGAAATCCCAGAGCAGCATAAAAGCAGCAGAAGACATCTCCACCCCATTTCCCTGGCAAATAAGCCCAATGACATGAGCATTCTTGAAGGGAAATGTCAAGAGAATCAGGTCTGTGTTATGCAGAGTATGTGCATGAGTAAGTAAGTAGGGGAGAAAGAATAATAAGCTCACAGTGATATTGGCTCAGAGTGAAGCCTCCAGTCTTCCCCTCTTTCCATCGCAGTCACAGAATTTGAATGATTCTCTCCTCATAGGGAGTCAACAGATGACAATTGAAAGAGCCCCATCTGGTTCACATTTGTTCCTAACTGTTATGTGTGACCTTTTCTTCTAGTCAGATATAAATAAACATATATTGGAATTTCAAAGAACAGAGAGAGTTGTCACCAAATGTTCAAGCCTCACACCAGCTTGTGCAAGTCCATGAATTTTGGCTCCTTCACCGTCGCTGGGTGAAAATCCTGGAACTCCCTCCCTAACAGCTCTGTGGGTGCACCTACACCACTTAGACTACAGCAGCTCAAGAAGGCAGTTCACCACCACCTCTTAACAAGGGCAATTAGGAATGGACAATAAATGCTGGCCTTGTTAGGGGCACTCACATCCCAAAAATTAATAAAAAGAAATAGGCAGCACACATGTAAGTGGCTTGTATTGACAGTGTAGTCAGTACACCTATTTTGAAAAATACTAACGCATAAAAGCATATTTCTGTGCTTGCAAGAAGATGCATGGATATATGCCAACCAGCTCAAAGGTTGCCATGGTGGCCCATTATACACTCTCTCAAAGTGATAGTGAAATCGTGTTAGCATTCATGTAAAGGTGCAACATAAAAAGGAGCAGTCTGGACGCTGTACTTTTTTTTTTAGCCATTCACGGGATATGGATGTCACTGGCTAGGCCAACATTTATTGCCCATCCCAAATCAATCTTGCTTCAGAGGGCATTTAAGAATCAACCACATTGCTGTGGGTCTGGAGTCACATGTAGGCCAGACCAGGTAAGAACAGCAGGTTTCCTTCCCAAAAGATCATTAGTGAACCATACAGGTTTTTACATCAATCGATAATGGTTTCAAGGTCATCATCAGACTTTTAATTCCAGATTTTTTTATTGAATTCAAATTTCACCATCTGCCATGGCAGGATTCAAACCCAGGACCCCAGCGGATTAGCCTGGGTCTTTGGATTACTAGTCCAGCAACAATACCACTATGCCATTGCCTCCCATAAAAGTACTGGTAAAAGTACTGAAACATTGGGCCAGAACTTCCGAAGAGTGCTGAACTGCCACTCTGCTCCTTTTTACTTACCTTAGTTGGGAGCTGCACATTTTTCGCCCAACCTTCTGACTCGGGCCTCCTCCGAAATGTGCAGGGCAGCAGCGTTAGTGGAAGTGAAGGCCACACCACTTCTTAATGGCACTAGCTGTTTACGGTGGTGGATAGGGTGCCAGTCAAGTGGGCTGCTTTCTCCTGGATGGTGTCAAGCTTCTTGAGCGTTGTGGGAGCTGCACTCATCCACACAAGCAGAGAGTATTCCATCACACTCCAGACTTGTGCCTTGTATATGGTGGACAGGCTTTGGGGAGGTCAGGAGGTGAATTATTCACCACAGAATTCTCAGCGTTTGACCTGTAATTGTAGCCACAGTATTTATATGGCTAGTCCAGCTCAGTTTCTGGTTAATGGTAACCCTTGAGGTGTTGCTAGTGGGGGATTCAGTGATGGTAATGCCATTGAATGTCAAGGGCAGATCGTTAGATTCTCTCTCGTTAAAGATGGTAATTGCCTTGCACTTGTGTGGCACAAATGTTATTTTCTACTTATCAGCCCAAGCCAGAATGTTGTCCAGGTCTTGCTGCAAATGGACATGGACTGTTTCTGTATCTGAGGAGTCACGAATGGTCACCAGATCCATGCCCTCAAGGAAAGCAGCTCTTGGTTCAGAAAGGCCGCAAGAGAAATTTGCAAATCTGGGGGAATTCAGCTAGCCTTCAAACTCACGCAATTATACAACAGAACACGGAACAAACAAGGCATTTCTCAGAAGTTCAATGATGCCATAATTGTTCACTTGTACAAAGGAAAAGGACAAAAATCGGCATTTGGCAACCACAGAGCAGATTAGCTGCTTGTGACAGCTGGTAAGATTCTAGCAAAAGTTCTATTCAACGGACTGGTTAGCCACACAGCAGAACATGGACTGCCAGAAAGTCAAAGTGGACTCAGGAAAGGCAGGGGCACTTGTGACATGATCTTCATCATTCAGCAAATACAAGAGGAATGACACGAACAACAGATAGGACTCTACTGTGCCTCTGTTGACCCGCGAAGGCCTTTGAGACAGTAAGTAGAGAGGCCTTGTGGAAAGTCTTAGCAAAACTTGGATGTCCTATTAGAGCTGAAGAGCAGTTTCGTGATGGAATGATGGTCAGAGTCGCTGACTGTGGTGAATGTGCTGTTCTCTGATGTAACAAGTGTTGCGAAGCAGGGGTGTGTCATGGCCCCTGGACTCTTAAAGATATTCTTTTCTGTCATGCTTTCTGGGGCATTTGATGGAAATGCTGATGGAATATATATACTCAATTCAAAACAGATGGCAATCTCTTCAATCTGAGAAGACTGAATTCCTCGACTAAGGTGTCAGAGATGATGATACAGGAATTGTTGTTTATCAGTGACTGTGTGCTCTTGTCACATTGTGAGCATGGTCTTCAAAGAATCATGGACTGTTTTTCAAAAGTGACCAATGACTATGAGCTAAACATTAGTTTTAAGGAAGACAGAGATACTCCACCAACACCATCAAATTCTGACTGTCCCCTACCTACTATTACTATCAATTACACAACCCTGAAGGCTGTAGATAACCTCACGCATCTTGGAATCACAATGTCCAGAAATATCTGCGTTGACAGCAAGATGGCAAATAGAATTGCCAGGGCAAGCTCAGCATTTGTCCATTAATGCAAGAGGCTGTGGAGGAAATGAGACATCAAACTTACAACAAAACATGCTGTATACAAAGCTGTGGTAATACCTGTTATGGTCTGCTTCAGTTTGACATAAATGCACCAGTCATACACGAGGATTGGTGAAAATACAATGTGGGTTTTTTATTTGAAGATAAAACTATATACACATAGATTTACCAAGATTTCCACCCTGCTGCTTGCCAACTGATAACAAGTTACGGGACGAATACATTACATCCTGTCGAGCTGATGGACAGTAGTTTAAGAAACACTCTCTTAGAGGAGCATACACATCATATCACAACATCACCTTTCTTCTACCCTTAAAAGAATCAAAGTATTTGCATGACAACATAGGAAAATATCATTGCCTTTGAATGTACTTTAACATAGAGGAATAAATTTACACGTCTCTGAAATGTATCAGTGGTGTGCTTATCCGTCCAGATTTAGCGATGGTGATTTTGCTGGAGGATGCTGTATGTTTTCAACATGTTGGTTAAAGGTGCTTTGTTTGTGTTGCATCTTAGACCATGTTCTAGTCGCAATAGGATTATTTGATGTTTCTGGTTGTGGCATTGTTCTGACTTGACATCTGTTTCATCGTAATGTTGTGTCATTTTGTGCTCATACTTGATACAATTTTGGTTCTGGGCATATGTTGATGGTTTCTGCTGGATTCCATGTGCCATCAGTTGGGTATTTTTCTCGAGCCTTCTGTCTGATGTTCAGGTTGAGTAATTCACCACCCCTTTGCTGGTCATAGGCATCTTCCATCTTCCCCTGTTCTTCGAGTAATGTATCATGTACTCCTGGGAGTATCAACAAGTGATGACTGGGGAGTTTTGTCTGAACTTGTCTGTCAAATAGTAATTCGGAATTGGTTCTGCAGTATGAAGTTCGCAAGTCCTGAAAGGATTTATGTATTCATTTCAAACAGTGTTGTGCAGCCTGTTGGCTGATGATTTTCATTGCAGGGTTAGGTGATCCTCTCCCAGTGTAAGTATAGGATTTCTGATAGTGCTCCTTGTGGTCTGTGGTCCTCATCTTTGTCTTTATGATATCACGGATGATGGCAAGGACCGGTCATTGCACACCATGGTGCCTGCGATTACTGGAACTGTGGCATCCACAATTTAAAATATCTGGGCTGATCAAAGTAAATTTTTGCAGCAACACTTGAATGTAATGGGTCCCAGAGATGGAATCTCTGAGTCATTGTACGAGGGGAGTTTGGCATCGGTTGGTCAAATCATCACTTGTCACTTCTGTGGATACATAAATTTCAGTGTGGGAAGTAGAAAAATGTTTGTGTGTGCACCAGCACTTTTAGAGTTAATTTGAGTTGCAGTACCTTTAGTGGCCACAGCTTTAGCTGACCATAGGATACTGCTTGACTGTCATGGTGGCGCTTTTGAGCTCTTTCTGATTTTTCGTGGTTTAAGTACAAGCTCCAACCACAAAGCAGTGATTTCAGTGGGAAAATGGCTGCAGACTTCAAAAATGAAAGTAAACAGTGAATAACATCTTATTTTACATAAAGTTATGCTGTGGGCATATAATCTGGATGGTGGCAAAGACTTCTATTTTATTATTATTTTTCCATGGGATGTGGGTGTTGCTGGCTAGGCCAGCAAGTTATTGCCCTCCCTAATTGCTCTTGAGAAGGTGGTAGTGAGCCACCTTCTTGAACCGCTGCAATTCTGTTGGCACCACTGTGATGTTCACCATGTTGAATGCCTACTCATTTTGATTGTTGATGTTCTGGTCATCCTCATCATCTGACCGTATAGCTTGGCTAGACATTTTGTGGATCTTGACTTAACACTGTTTGGTACTCACTCTTTGTTGTCCAGAATGCTGCCCCTGTCGTCCTCTAGTTGTGGCTTCTTATGACATTGAGTCTCTTGTTCCAGCCTTTGTTTTCTGCATTGGTGCTTCCAATGTCCTCTGGTGCCACATGCTTTGCATACAGCATTAAAAACTGGGCAATTTCTAGGTGCATGTATGAGGCTGCATCACCCGCGTTGCTAACTAGGTTTGCCTGCTTTGGTTACTGTGCCAATAGTGGACAGATTATGCACAGCTTGTAGACTCTGTCTACCCATTAGTATGATTTTGTACTTGTGTCTGCTTTGTAGTAGTTCTTCAGCTTTTGGGTTGGTCCAAGAAGTCTTTATGGGATGCTTCCACTGGTTAGATGCTATCATGAGATTGAATATTCTGTTGGCTAGCTGTGCTGCTGTGAAGTCACAGTCATGCCGTTTGTCTCTGCATATACTTATGATTTGATCCATGGTCTCTGTTGATTGATGCCTGAAAGACATGAATTCCAGACAGTGTATTCTAAAGTTGGGTTTCACTCGTAATTGATCTTCAAGTGTTGACCATATTTTGTCTGAATTTTTCAGATGATCGTCAGGCAGACCTGACCTGTTCAGACAGTGAAGACCTTCATTTCCTATAGCAATTTTAGTTTTAATAGCTTGTTTACCTGGTTCAGAAATATCGAGGTCTAGAAAATCTAGCTCAATGCGTTGGCGGAACAAAGCAATTCAGATAGGATATCCATTCCCTTCCAACTGAGTGTTAGAAATTTTATGGTCACTGCTTTTTGCAGGATTTTTAATGCTAGCTGAAGCTTCTGGCAGCTATTTAGATTTCCACCAGCACTTTTGAGTTAATTCAAGTTGCAGTACCTTTAGTGGCCACTGCTTTAGCTGATGATAGGATATTGCTTGACTGTCATGGTGGTGCTTTTGAGCTCTTTCTGATTTTTCCTGGTTTAACTCTAAGCTCTACCCACAAAGCAGTGATTTCAATGGGAAAATGGCTGCCGACTTCAAAACTGAAAGCAGTGAAAAATATCTTATTTTACAGGCTTCCTCTAGATGCTAGGAGCTGTTAGGATTGGGTTTTCCTTTTCAGCCCAGTCTGCACTATTTAACTTCAGAAGTAATAAATTCTCCTGTCTGTGGAGTTCTACTTAAAGTGAGAGCATCTGCAGTCTGCTGTTTAATTTCTGTTTGTGCTTAAACTTTACAGCAGTCAGAATTTTACTAATTCAGCTCTCCCAGATTTCAACAATCTTACTAGGTTGCCTGCTGCCTGGAGTGAGGTGCGATCCCAGAACAAAGGTACAGTGCATTATGTGTAGAATTCCTACAGAGCTGCAAAAGCACTTATGCATGTTGAGGCTTGATGGTTGTTTCACTTGCCTGCCTTGAAGGTGAATCTTAGAAAATGCGAAAGAAAGAACTACCTGGGGAGCATTCTGAGATTGTGGCATTGTTTCCTTCAAACAAAAAAGAATATAGACAACAAAGGACAAAAGGCCAGAAAGACTGGGCAACAAAATCAGCTAATTCATCCTTGCACACACTGTGGAAAGCCATGCCAATCTGCAATCGGGTTCCACAGCCACATTAGAACACACAATTACTCTACACTCACAAAAAACGACCATCTTTGATCACAAAGGTAAACCAACAATGACAATCTGAACCCCAAGGGTTAAGTTGCAAGGAGAGATTACATAAACTAGTGTTGTATTCTCTGGAATTTAGAAGTTTAGGGGGTGAGTTGATTGAAATGTTCAAAACAGAATGGGATCAGGTGGAATTGACTGAAAGAAACAATTTCCGTTGGCCGGTGAGACTATGGCTAGAAGCATCGTCTACAGAGGCAGACCTTTCAGGAGTGAACTTAGGAAATATGTCTACACACAAAGGATGGCAGAAGTTTGAAACACTCTTCCTGAAATGTCATATCAAATTATAATTAAAAATGTTTGGCACTGAGTAGTAAGGGACATCAAGACAGAAGGCAGGGTGGTAAATATGTTGCATTGGTACTTAAAAGTATTGTCTGTACATGAAAAAACATGGTTTTACCCCTGAAATTTCCCATATAGCAAATTCAAACTTCATGCTGTACCATGGAGGAGGATCCAACTGGAAACCAAAAGGTTAACTTTATGCATTTTCACTCTTAATGCAGAGCTTCCCCCATCTGGAATGTATATTGGAAATTTAGATGCATGGACGGTGAATTTAGATGCATGTCAGGAAGGCAGACTTGTGAACCTGTCCTTCAAGTGTTTTTCTTTAAGGAGGCAGGAAAGTTACCACTTGAATCATGCTGGATTGTTACCACATGCCTCCAGTGGTCATATGAGTAAGTAGCCTGAGCAAACTCTCTGTTGTCATATGGTGCAGGAATTCCTAAGGGGATTGTTGAATAGAAAGTACAGACACAAATAGAGGAACCTGTACTCTACTGTATTACAAATACTACAATAAATCTTTGCGATGAATTACTACACAACAGGCCTTCAACTTAAGACCTTGTTTAATGTCACATGACCATGAAGTGAATAGAATACTGTCCGAGTGATTTAATACTACTGATTGCAACTGCTATACCTCATATAACTTCGATACTTCAATGTCTTATTACACTTTAGATCATTTGCTGTCATGGAGTAAAATATCATATTGTTTTATGCTATAGATATACTGCAGCACTTCTCATATGGGTACAAAGCCTTTTCACTTGGAAACTGTTTGTTCTCTTTATCTTAATGGTAATAGCAGAATCTGTATTGTATAATTTTAATTTCTATTAAAGAGTTGTGCTTATTTTAATTGAATCAGAATCACCAGTTTTATTGCTATTTGGCTCAGTAAAGGATTTCTTTCTAAAATGATGACAAACAGTTCATTGGGCTAAATGGTGTATTACAAAATGCGTAAAGCACACATTTTTCAATCCATTTGAACAATGATGTTGTGACCACAGTATTACTTACAATGTAAACCTTTGTCAATTTATGTCACACTACCAATTCAGGGGCAGTGAGTAAACACTGTAGTTAAACTTTTGAACTAGATATAACCCCAATGTAACTGTTAGCATCTTCTTTCATGAACAGTGAGTGTTATAGTGCAGAAAGCCAGTTGGTGAAGGATATAACTGAGTCAATCTTCACAAACTATTATGAGCATTTATTTACACAGCTAAGATTACAAGTAAGCACCTGTTAAACCCAACATCCACAGTTTAAATCAGTGCCTATTTATAAGGATACAATTGAATCCCCAATTAATGCCCACCACCTGCCTACAATTCAACACAATTAACATACAAGTAACAGAAGGTAACAGTTCTCAGAATGAATAAAAACGTATTTCTGACAACTGTTTTAGGCAGTATCTGCTAAATATACCCACCTGTACGACATCAAGTAGATAGATTTGCAGGAAGAATCCTATTGTGCTTCTAATCATCTCATATGGAGCACCTCCAATTGCAAAGCACAATTTGTTGCATACGGTTAATTTTCCTGTTACTTTGGCCTAAAGCAGACAGATTTCATTATTATCATTATTGCTATTACTACCTTTTGAAACAACAGAAACAGTACTATTGTTATAAAGGAAATACATCAATATTGTTATCAATTTATCAACTAAAACAGTACTATTGTTATAAAGGATATACATTGGTGACTTGATAGAAGTTTTCAAAATCATGAGGGGTCTGGACAGAGTAGATAGGGAGAAGCTGTTCCCGCTCGTAAACAGATAGAGAACCAGACAGCACAGTTATAAAGTGTTTTGCAAATGAAGCAAATGTGAGGTGAGAAAAAACTTTTTCACACAGTGAGTAATTAGGGTTTAGAATGTACTGTCTGGAAGTTCGGTGGAGGCAGGTTCAATTGAGACTTTCAAGAGGGCATTGGATGATTATCTAAATAGAAACAATGTGCAAGATTATTGGGAAAAGGCAGGAGATTGGCACTAAGTTAAAATGCTCAGAGAGCCAGTGCACACATGATGGGCTGAATGGCCTCCTTCTACACTGTAACAATTCTGTGATTCTGTGACATCAATGGCTCAGTGTGAAAATTAACTGCATTTTTTAGCATTAAATCAGAGAGACCAGTTTCAGTCCCAATTTGTGCTAACTAAGCTTATCCCAGCAGGGCTGATAGAGGGGCAAGAGCTCTAAATGTCCTTAGTACCCATGGACTACACCTGGAAGTACAACCATGCACCAATAGAGGACAGACAACCACCAACAAACACCGTCCTCCCTCCAACACACTCTCAAGGCCAAATGACCTGTCAACACATGATGGTCAGGCATTTTTACCTGTGAGGAACAGTCTACTGATGCACAGCTGGCTTTAGTCAGCCCACAGGAAGGGGAAAGGAGGAACTGTTAGATAAGAATCAGAAATAGAGACGAATGAAAAAAATTATTTATTCAAAATTGGCCACAAGATGGGTCAACTCCATCGATCCAAGGCAATGAAACAACGTAATCAATAAAATGACATTCTCTTTGTTGATTTGTTATCAACAGCTCCTGTCCAAAACAGCACAAAAACTGAGCTCAGTAATCCAGCTGACATAAAGGTATTTTTGACTGTTATACTCATGAGCAGAAAACACTGGAAGCAGCACAATGTTGATGGAAGGGTAAAATGATAACAGGAATTGAAGCTATGTGTCATTGTGTAATGTACAATGTCTCAGCTTCTATGCCAAAGAGGAAGTCTCAACATCAGGTCATATATTTAAAAGTATCAATTGATTATTTACATTATCACTTTTAGTCAGTGCAGCAAAGTGTAAGGTTGTGAAACTTGATGGTACTGCGATGGGTTTACAGGCTTAAAATGGATGCCTAAGAGTCCCCATGTATATAGAGGCATGTGCAAATTTGCTGCTTAATACCAGTTTCAGGCACCTTTGCCAAATTGGACAGACCACTCCGCATACTGTGGTCAGCTTCTTCAGGCATTCAGCAACCAAAACACAGTCTTAAGGGAGGAGGGAGAGGTAGAAAGATGGGGGAATTTAGGGAGAGAATTCCAGAGTTTAGGGCTGAGACAATTAATGCACAGCTGCCAAAGGTAGGGCTATGGAGATCAGGGATGTGTAAGAGGCCAGAATTAGAGGAGTGCAGAGTGCTCTGGTGGTCGGTTGTCAGGCTGGAGAGGGTTAAATATGGATTCCAGCCATGGAGAGATTTGAAAACCAGGATGAGAATTTTGAAATCCAAACGTTGCCAGACTGGGAGCCAGCCTAGGCCAGCCAGCACATGGGGTGATGGGTGAACAGGAGTTGGTGCGAGTTGGGAAACAAGCAGCAGAGGTTTAGAAGAACTGAAGCACAGCTGTGAGATACAATAACACACATATAAAAGCAAAATACGGCGAATGCTGGAAATCTGAAACAAAATTGGCCGCAAGATGGGTCAACTCCATCGACCCCAGGCAGTGAAACAATGTAATGAATAAAATGATATTCCCTTTGCAGATTCGTTACCAACGGTTCTTCTCTTCTGAAGAAGTCATATGGACTCTAAATCTCAACTCTGTCTTTCTCTCCACAGATGCTGTCAGACCTGCTGAGTTTTTCCAACAATAACATAAATGCTCGGAGGGGGAGGTAGCAGGAGTAGGGGAGAGGGAAGTGAATTCCCTTATCTTGCCAGCACGACCTGCCACCTGCCAGCTGGGCAAGTTGGCATTTATCCTCTCTGATCAGGAAGATGGCTGACTTAACAGTCGATAGGTATTTCTCAGCCTCACTGGACCACAGACGTGCCCGCTGAAAAAATGATTCCGAATCTATATTGACAATGGATCGGCTCAGAGCTGCCTGCACAGATTTGCTGCGGTGCGGTCTGTTTACACATTCATTTGGAGTAGTGCAACTCTGCCTCGGGAGCTCAACAAGGCACAGGCTGCACCATGTTATAGGAGGTCTCAGCAAAGGCATTGCAGGAATAAAACAGAATTATTAAATGCTACTCCCAGATGGTACGTGTGAGGAAATACTGGCTTAGTATCCAGATAATTGAGTTTTTTTGAGAATTGATGAAGATTTCATCCCTCTGCCCGTTCACCAACGCTCAGAGACGTGCTCAGTTCCACAGGAGAGTGAAGTACTGTCATTATAAAGTTGATCTCTCCGTTCTGAAGAGTACTTGTTAAGCAAGATGCAAGTATTTGATCTGTTTCTTGCCTTTCAAGAGTTAACATAATTATCCTTCCCCCTCCGATTCTCCAGTGTTTGACGACAGAAAAGGTACTTTCGTGATTTGTTGTTCTCTCAAAAAGTAGCGGCTACAATAACAATGGATTGGAAATTATCCAACATTATGCCAGCCCCCGTTGTGATGTGTAAGGGAGAATCTTTCGGATTAAAATCGAAAGCGGCACTCAATGCTTTCTAACACAGAATCAAACACAACAAATCCGATCAATCATTAATATTCTTGGAGATGCTTAATTTCAATCCCTGATATCAGTGCAGAATCAGGGGGGCGCGTTTTACTGACAGAACTCTGGAGGGCTGACCTTTCAGAATTATACAAATATTTACCTTTTCCGATTGCGGACTGGCCTCACAGCTGACATGTTTTACTAGTAGGTATTTTGAACCTTCAGGCGCATTTTCCTCTCCGTGACTCATTTCAGTTCCCGGACTGCAATCAGTGGCTCTGTGCCACTGCCCCACTCTGCTCGGCATCCCCGCCTCTTCAACTCAGGCTGCAGGCATCCGGCAAGATCCAGAACACTGCAGCTGGATACGCACTGTCCAGCTATTAAAGTAAGCACGGTCCGCCTATAATACTCACTGACCACTATTGTAGTAAGCACTGACCATCTATAATAATCACTAAACCCCATTGCAGTAAATACTGTCCGTCTATAATACTCACTGTTCCCCTATTACAGTAAACACTATCCTTCTATAATATTCACTAACCCCATTACAGTAAACACTGTCGGGTCATAATACTCACTATTCCCATTACAGTACACACTGTCCGTCTATAATACTGGCAATCCACCTATTACAGTAAATACTGTCCATCTATAATACACACTGTCGCCCTGCTACAGTTAACACTGTCCTTCTATAATACTCACTGTCACCCTATGACAGTAAACACTGCCCGCCTATAATACTCACTGTCCCCCTATGGCAGCAAACACTGCCTGTCTATAATACTCACTGTCCCCCTGTGATAGCAAACGCTGCAGGTCTATAATACTCACTGTCCCCTTATGACAGTAAACACTGCCTGTCTATAAACCTCAAAGTCCCCTATGACAGTAAACACTGCCTGTCTATAATACTCACTGTCCCCCATGACAGGAAACACTGTCCATCTATAATACTCACTGTCCCCCTATGACAGTAAACACTGCCTGTCTATAATACTCACTGTCCCCCTATGACAGCAAACGCTGCCTGTCTATAATACTCAGTGTCCCCCTATGACAGCAAACACTGCTCGTCTATAATACTCACTGTCCCCCTATGACAGCAAACACTGCCCGTCAATAAGACTCACTGCCCATCATGACAGGAAACACTGCCTGTCTATAATATTCACTGTCCCCCTATGACAGCAAACACTGCCTGTCTATAATACTCACTGTCCCCCTATGACAGCAAACGCTGCCTGTCTATAATACAGACTGTCCCCCATGACAGTAAACACTGCCAGTCTATAATAATCACTGTCCCCCTATGACAGTAAACACTGCCCATCTATAATACTCACTGTCCCCCTATGACAATAAACAATGTCTGTCTATAATACTCACTGTCCCCCTATGACAGTAAAGACTGCCTGTCTATAATACTCACTGTCCCCCTATGACAGTAAACACTGCCCGTCTATAATACTCACTGTCCCCCTATGAAAGTAAAGACTGCCTGTCTATAATATTCACTGCCCAACATGACAGGAAAAACAGTCCATCTAGTATACTCACTGTCCCCATGACAGTAAACACTGCCTGTCTATAATACTCACTGACCCCCTATGACAGCAAACGCTGCTCATCCAAAATAGTCACTGTCCCCCTATGACAGCAAACGCTGCCTGTCTATAATACTCAGTGTCCCCCTATGACAGCAAACACTGCTCATCTATAATACTCACTGTCCCCCTATGACAGCAAACACTGCACGTCTATAATACTCACTGCCCCCCATGACAGGAAACACTGCCTGTCTATAATATTCACTGTCCCCCTATGACAGCAAACACTGCCTGTCTATAATACTAACTGTCCCCCTATGAAAGCAAACACTGCCTGCCGATAATACTCACTGTCCCCCTATGACAGCAAACACTGCCTGTCTATAATACTCACTGCCCCCTATGACAGTAAACACTGTCTGTCTATAATACTCGCTGTGCCCCTATGACAGTAAAGACTGCCTGTCTATAATACTCACTGTCCCCCTATTACAGTAAACACTGCCCGTCTATAATACTCAATGTCCCCCTATGACAGTAAAGACTGCCTGTCTATAATACTCACTGCCCTCCAGGACAGGAAAAACTGTCCATCTAGTATACTCACTGTCCCCATGACGGTAAACACTGCCTGTCTATAATACTCACTGTCCCCCTATGACAGCAAATGCTGCTCGTCCAAAATACTCACTGTCCCCCAAGACAGCAAACGCTGCCTGTCTATAATACTCAGTGTCCCCCTATGACAGCAAACACTGCTCGTCTATAATACTCACTGTCCCCCTATGACAGCAAACACTGCCCGTCAATAAGACTCACTGCCCATCATGACAGGAAACACTGCCTGTCTATAATACTCACTGTCCCCCTATGACAGCAAACACTGCCTGTCTATAATACTCACTGTCCCCCTATGACAGCAAACACTGCCTGTCTATAATACTAAATGTCCCCCTATGACAGCAAACACTGCCTGTCTATAATACTCACTGACCCCCTATGACAGCAAACGCTGCCTGTCTATAATACTCACTGTCCCCCTATGATAGGAAAGACTGCCTGTCTATAACACTCACTGCCCTCAATGACAGGAAAAACTGTCCATCTAGTATACTCACTTTCCCCTATGACAGTAAACACCGCCTGGCTATAGTACTCACTGTCCCCCTATGACAGCAAACGCTGCTCGTCCAAAATACTCACTGTCCCCCAATGACAGCAAACGCTGCCTGTCTATAATACTCACTGTCCACCTATGACAGCAAATACTGCTCGTCTATAATACTGGCTGTCCCCCTATGACAGCAAACACTGCCAGTCTAAAATACTCATTGTCCCCCTATGACAGCAAACACTGCCTGTCTATAATACTCACTGTCCACCTATGACAGCAAACACTGCCTGTCTATAATACTCACTGTCCCCCTAAAACAGCAAACACTGCCTGTCTATAATACTCACTGCCCCCCTATGACAGTAAACACAGACTGTCTATAATACTCGCTGTCCCCCTATGACAGCAAACGCAGCCTGTCTATAATACTCACTGTCCCCCTATGACAGTAAAGACTGCCTGTCTATAATACTCACTGTCCCCCTATGACAGTAAACACTGCCCGTCTATAATACTCACTGACCCCATGACAGGAAACACTGCCTGTCTATAATACTCACTGTCCCTCTATGACAGCAAACACTGCCTGTCTATAATACTCACTGTCCCCCTATGTCAGCAAACATGCTCGTCGATAATACTCACTGTCCCCCTATGACAGCAAACGCTGCCTGTCTATAATACTCACTGTCCCCCTATGACAGCAAACACTGCCTGTCTATAATACTCACTGTGCCCCTATGACCGCAAACGCTGCCTGTCTATAATACTAACTGTCCCCCTATGACAGTAAAGAATGCCTGTCTATAATATTCACTGTCCCCCTATGACAGCAAACGCTGCCTGTCTATAATACTCATTGTCCTCCTATGACAGCAAACACTGCCCGTCTATAATACTCACTGCCACCCATGACAGGAAGAAGTGTCCATTTATAATACTCACTGCCCCCCATGACAGGAAACACTGTCCATCTAACATACTCACTGACCCCGATGACAGCAAACACTGCCCGTCTATAATACTCACTGCCCCCATGACAGTAAAGACTGCTTGCCTATAATACTCACTGTCCCCCTATGACAGCAAACACTGCCTGTCTATAATACTGACTGTCCCCCTATGACAGCAAACACTGCCTGTCTATAATACTCACTGTCCCCATATGACAGAAAAAATTGCCTGTCTATAATACTCGCTGTCCCCCTATGACAGCAAACACTGCCTGGCAATAATACTCACTGTCCCCCTATGACAGTAAAGACTGCCTGTCTATAATACTCACTGTCCCCCTATGACAGCAAACACTGCCTGTCTATAATACTCACTGTCCCCCTATGACAGTAAAGACTGCCTGTCTATAATACTCACTGTCCCCCTATGACAGTAAACACTGCCGGTCTATAATACTCAGTGCCCCCCATGACAGGAAACACTGCCTGTCTATAATACTCACTGTCCCTCTATGACAGCAAACACTGCCTGTCTATAATACTCACTGTCCCCCTATGACAGCAAACACTGCTCGTCTATAATACTCACTGTCCCCCTATGACAGCAAACGCTGCCAATCTATAATACTCACTGCCCCCTATGACAGTAAAGACTGCCTGTCTATAATACTCACTGTCCCCCTATGACAGTAAACACTGCCCGTCTATAATAATCACTGCCCCCCATGACAGGAAACACTGCCTGTCTATAATACTCACTGTCCCTCTATGACAGGAAACACTGCCTGTCAATAACACTCACTGTCCCCCTATGACAGCAAACATTGCTCGTCTATAATACTCGCTGTCCCCCTATGACAGCAAACACTGCCCGTGTATAATACTCACTGCCCCCCATGACAGTAAAGACTGCCTGCCGAAAATACTCACTGTCCCCCTATGACAGCAAACACTGCCTGTCTATAATACTCACTGTCCCCCTATGACAGCAAACACTGCCTGTCTATAATACTGACTGTCCCCCTATGAGAGCAAACACTGCCTGTCTATAATACTCACTGTCCCCCTATGACAGCAAAAATTGCCTGTCTATCATACTCACTGCCCTCCATGACATGAAAAGCTGTCCATCTAGTATACTCACTATACCCCATGACAGTAAACACTGCCTGTCTATAATATTCACTGTCCCCCTATGAGAGCAAACGCTGCTCGTCCAAAATACTCACTGTCCCCCTATGAAAGCAAACACTGCTCGTCTATAATACTCGCTGTCCGCCTATGACAGCAAACACTGCTTGTCTATAATACTCAATGTCCCCCTATGACAGCAAACACTGCCTGTCTATAATACTCACTGTCCCCCATGACAGCAAACACTGCCTGTCTGTAATACTCAATGTCCCCCTATGACAGCAAACACTGCCTGTCTATAATACTCACTGCGCCCCTATGACAGTAAACACTGTCTGTCTTTAATACTCACTTTCCCCCTATGACAGCAAATGCTGCCTGTCTATAATAATCACTGTCCCCCTATGACAGTAAACACTGCCCATCTATAATACTCACTGTCCCCCTATGACAATAAACAATGTCTGTCTATAATACTCACTGTCCCCCTATGACAGTAAAGACTGCCTGTCTATAATACTCACTGTCCCCCTATGACAGTAAACACTGCCCGTCTATAATACTCACTGTCCCCCTATGAAAGTAAAGACTGCCTGTCTATAATATTCACTGCCCAACATGACAGGAAAAACAGTCCATCTAGTATACTCACTGTCCCCATGACAGTAAACACTGCCTGTCTATAATACTCACTGACCCCCTATGACAGCAAACGCTGCTCATCCAAAATAGTCACTGTCCCCCTATGACAGCAAACGCTGCCTGTCTATAATACTCAGTGTCCCCCTATGACAGCAAACACTGCTCATCTATAATACTCACTGTCCCCCTATGACAGCAAACACTGCCCGTCTATAATACTCACTGTCCCCCTATGACAGCAAACACTGCCTGTCGATAATACTAACTGTCCCCCTATGAAAGCAAACACTGCCTGCCGATAATACTCACTGTCCCATATGACAGCAAACACTGCCTGTCTATAATACTCACTGTCCCCCTATGACAGCAAACACTGCCTGTCTATAATACTCACTGTCCCCCTATGACAGCAAACGCTGCCTGTCTATAATACTCACTGTCCCCCTATGACAGCAAACACTGCCTGTCTATAATACTCACTGTCCCCCTATGACAGTAAAGACTGACTGTCTATAATAATCACTATCCCCCTATGACAGCAAACAATGCCCGTCTATAATACTCACTGCCCCCCATGACAGGAAACACTGCCTGTCTATAATAGTCACTGTCGCCGTATGACATCAAACACTGCCCATCAATAATACTCACTGTCCGCATATGACAGCAAACACGGCTCATCTATAATACTCACTGTCCCCCTATGACAGAAAACGCTGCCTGAATATAATACTCACTGTCCCCCTATGACAGCAAACACTGCCTGTCTATAATAATCACTATCCCCCTATGACAGCAAACATTGCCCATCTATAATACTCACTTCCCCCCATGACAGGAAACACTGCCTGTCTATAATACTCACTGTCCCCCTACGACAGCAAACACTGCCCGTCTATAATACTCACTGTCCCCCTATGACAGCAAACACGGCTCATCTATAATACTCACTGTCCCCCTATGACAGCAAACGCTGCCTGAATATAATACTCACTGTCCCCCTATGACAGCAACACTACCTGTCTATAATACTCATTGTCCCCCTATGACAGTAAAGACTGCCTGTCTATAATACTCACTGTCCCCCTATGACAGCAAACACTGCCTGTCTATAATACTCACTGCCCTCCATGACAGGAAAAACTGTCCATCTAGTATACTCACTTTCCCCCATGACAGTAAACACCGCCTGTCTATAATACTCACTGTCCCGCTATGACAGCAAACGCTGCTCGTCCAAAATATTCACTGTCCCCCTATGACAGCAAACACTGCCTGTCTATAATACTCACTATCCCCCTATGACAGCAAACACTGCCTGTCTATAATACTATCCCCCTATGACAGTAAAGACTGCCTGTCTATAATACTCACTGTCCCCCTATGACAGTAAACACTGCCCGTCTATAATACTCACTGCCCCACATGACAGGAAACACTGCCTGTCTATAATACTCACTGTCCCTCTATGACAGCAAACACTGCCTGTCTATAATACTCACTGTCCCCCTATGACAGCAAAAACTGCTCGTCTATAATACTCACTGTCCCCCTATGACAGCAAACACTGCTCGTCTATAATACTCGCTGTCCCCCTATGACAGCCAACATGCCTGTCTATAATACTCACTGTCCCCCTATGACAGCAAACACTGCCTGTCTATAATACTCACTGTCCCCTATGACAGCAAACACTGCCTGTCTATAATACTCACTGTCCCCCTATGACAGTAAACACTGCCTGTCTATAATATTCACTGCCCTCCATGACAGGAAAAGCTGTCCATCTAGTATACTCACTGTACCCCATGACAGTAAACACTGCCTGTCTATAATATTCACTGTCCCCCTATGACAGCAAACGCTGCTCGTCCAAAATACTCACTGTCCCCCAATGACAGCAAACGCTGCCTGTCTATAATACTCACTGTCCCCCTATGAAAGCAAGCACTGCCTGTCTATAATACTCACTGTCCCCCTATGACAGTAAAGACTGCCTGTCTATAATACTCACTGTCCCCCTATGACAGTAAACACTGCCCGTCTATAATACTCACTGTCCCCCTATGACAGCAAACGCTGCCTGTCTATAATACTCACTGTCCCCCTATGACCGCAAACGCTGCCTGTCTATAATACTCACTGTCCCCCAATGACAGCAAACGCTGCCTGTCTATAATACTCACTGTCCCCCTATGAAAGCAAGCACTGCCTGTCTATAATACTCACTGTCCCCCTATGACAGTAAAGACTGCCTGTCTATAATACTCACTGTCCCCCTATGACAGCAAAAACTGCTCGTCTATAATACTCACTGTCCCCCTATGACAGCAAACGCTGCCTGTCTATAATACTCACTGTCCCCCTATGACCGCAAACGCTGCCTGTCTATAATACTCACTGTCCCACTATGACAATAAAGAATGCCTGTCTGTAATACTCACTGTCCCCCTATGACAGCAAACACTGCCTGTCTATAATACTCACTGCCACCCATGACAGGAAAAAGTGTCCATTTATAATACTCACTGCCCCCCATGACAGGATACAGTGTCCATCTAACATTCTCACTGTCCCGCTATCACAGCAAATATTGTCCGTCTATAATATTCACTGTCCCCCATGACAGCAAACGCTGCTCGTCTATAATACTCACTGTCCCCCTATGACAGCAAACACTGCTCGTCTATAATACTCGCAGTCCCCCTATGACAGCCAACATGCCTGTCTATAATACTCACTGTCCCCCTATGACAGCAAACACTGACTGTCTATAATACTCACTGTCCCCCTATGACAGCAAACACTGCCTGTCTATAATACTCACTGTCCCCCTATGACAGTAAACACTGCCTGTCTATAATACTCACTGCCCTCCATGACAGGAAAAGCTGTCCATCTAGTATACTCACTGTACCCCATGACAGTACACACTGCCTGTCTATAATATTCACTGTCCCCCTATGACAGCAAACGCTGCTCGTCCAAAATACTCACTGTCCCCCAATGACAGCAAACGCTGCCTGTCTATAATACTCACTGTCCCCCTATGAAAGCAAGCACTGCCTGTCTATAATACTCACTGTCCCCCTATGACAGTAAAGACTGCCTGTCTATAATACTCACTGTCCCCCTATGACAGTAAACACTGCCCGTCTATAATACTCACTGCCCCACATGACAGGAAACACTGCCTGTCTATAATACTCACTGTCCCTCTATGACAGCAAACACTGCCTGTCTATAATACTCACTGTCCCCCTATGACAGCAAAAACTGCTCGTCTATAATACTCACTGTCCCCCTATGACAGCAAACGCTGCCTGTCTATAATACTCACTGTCCCCCTATGACAGCAAACGCTGCCTGTCTATAATACTCACTGTCCCACTATGACAATAAAGAATGCCTGTCTGTAATACTCACTGTCCCCCTATGACAGCAAACACTGCCTGTCTATAATACTCACTATCCCCCTATGACAGCAAACACTGCTCGTCTATAAAACTCGCTGTCCCCCTATGACAGTAAACACTGCCTGTCTATAATACTCACTGTCCCCCTATGACAATAAACACTGCCCGTCTACAATACTCACTGCCCCACATGACAGGAAACACTGCCTGTCTATAATACTCACTGTCCCTCTATGACAGCAAACACTGCCTGTCTATAATACTCACTGTCCCCCGATGACAGCAAAAACTGCTCGTCTATAATACTCACTGTCCCCCTATGACAGCAAACGCTGCCTGTCTATAATACTCACTGTCCCCCTATGACCGCAAACGCTGCCTGTCTATAATACTCACTGTCCCACTATGACAATAAAGAATGCCTGTCTGTAATACTCACTGTCCCCCTATGACGGCAAACACTGCCCGTCTATAATACTCACTGCCACCCATGACAGGAAAAAGTGTCCATTTATAATACTCACTGCCCCCCATGACAGGATACAGTGTCCATCTAACATTCTCACTGTCCCCCTATCACAGCAAATATTGTCCGTCTATAATATTCACTGTCCCCCATGACAGCAAACGCTGCTCGTCTATAATACTCACTGTCCCCCTATGACAGCAAACAATGCTCGTCTATAATACTCGCTGTCCCCCTATGACAGCCAACATGCCTGTCTATAATACTCACTGTTACCCTATGACAGCAAACACTGCCTGTCTATAATACTCACTGTCCCCCTATGACAGCAAACACTGCCTGTCTATAATAATCACTGTCCCCCTATGACAGTAAACACTGCCTGTCTATAATACTCACTGCCCTCCATGACAGGAAAAGCTGTCCATCTAGTATACTCACTGTACCCCATGACAGTAAACACTGCCTGTCTATAATATTCACTGTCCCCCTATGACAGCAAACGCTGCTCGTCCAAAATACTCACTGTCCCCCAATGACAGCAAACGCTGCCTGTCTATAATACTCACTGTCCCCCTATGAAAGCAAGCACTGCCTGTCTATAATACTCACTGTCCCCCTATGACAGTAAAGAATGCCTGTCTATAATACTCACTGTCCCCCTATGACAGTAAACACTGCCCGTCTATAATACTCACTGCCCCACATGACAGGAAACACTGCCTGTCTATAATACTCACTGCCCCTCTATGACAGCAAACACTGCCTGTCTATAATACTCACTGTCCCCCTATGACAGCAAAAACTGCTTGTCTATAATACTCACTGTCCCCCTATGACAGCAAACGCTGCCTGTCTATAATACTCACTGTCCCCCGATGACCGCAAACGCTGCCTGTCTATAATACTCACTGTCCCACTATGACAATAAAGAATGCCTGTCTGTAATACTCACTGTCCCCCTATGACAGCAAACACTGCCCGTCTATAATACTCACTGCCACCCACGACAGGAAAAAGTGTCCATTTATAATACTCACTGCCCCCCATGACAGGATACAGTGTCCATCTCACATTCTCACTGTCCCCCTATCACAGCAAATATTGTCCGTCTATAATATTCACTGTCCCCCATGACAGCAAACGCTGCTCGTCTATAATACTCACTGTCCCCCTATGACAGCAAACACTGCTCGTCTATAATACTCGCTGTCCCCCTATGACAGCCAACATGCCTGTCTATAATACTCACTGCCCCCCATGACAGGAAAAGCTGTCCATCTAGTATACTCACTGTACCCCATGAGAGTAAACACTGCCTGTCTATAATACTCACTGTCCCCCTATGACAGTAAACACTGCCTGTCTATAATACTCACTGCCCTCCATGACAGGAAAAGCTGTCCATCTAGTATACTCACTGTACCCCATGACAGTAAACACTGCCTGTCTATAATATTCACTGTCCCCCTATGACAGCAAACGCTGCTCGTCCAAAATACTCACTGTCCCTCTATGACAGCAAACACTGCCTGTCTATAATACTCACTGTCCCCCTATGACAGCAAAAACTGCTCGTCTATAATACTCACTGTCCCCCTATGACAGCAAACGCTGCCTGTCTATAATACTCACTGTCCCCCTATGACCGCAAACGCTGCCTGTCTATAATACTCACTGTCCCACTATGACAATAAAGAATGCCTGTCTGTAATACTCACTTTCCCCCTATGACAGCAAACACTGCCCGTCTATAATACTCACTGCCACCCATGACATTAAAAAGTGTCCATTTATAATACTCACTGCCCCCCATTACAGGATACAGTGTCCATCTAACATTCTCACTGTCCCCCTATCACAGCAAATATTGTCCGTCTATAATATTCACTGTCCCCCATGACAGCAAACGCTGCTCGTCTATAATACTCACTGTCCCCCTATGACAGCTAACACTGCTCGTCTATAATACTCGCTGTCCCCCTATGACAGCCAACATGCCTGTCTATAATACTCACTGCCCCCCATGACAGGAAAAGCTGTCCATCTAGTATACTCACTGTACCCCATGAGAGTAAACACTGCCTGTCTATAATACTCACTGCCCTCCATGACAGGAAAAGCTGTCCATCTAGTATACTCACTGTACCCCATGACAGCAAACACTGCCTGTCTATAATACTCACTGTCCCCCCATGACCGCAAACGCTGCCTGTCTATAATACACACTGTCCCCCTATGACAGTAAAGAATGCCTGTCTATAATACTCATTTTCCCCCTATGACAGCAAACACTCCCCGTCTATAATACTCACTGCCACCCATGACAGGAAAAAGTGTCCATTTATAATACTCACTGCCCCCCATGACAGGAAACACTGTCCATCTAACATACTCACTGTCCCCCTATTACAGCAAATATTGTCCGTCTATAATATTCACTGTCCCCCTATGACAGCAAACGCTGCTCGTCTATAATACTCACTGTCCCCCTATGACAGCAAACGCTGCTCGTCTAGAATAATCACTGTCCCCCATGACAGCAAACACTGCTCGTCTATAATACTCGCTGTCCCCCTATGACAGCAAACACTGCCCGTCTATAATACTCACTGTCCCCCTATGACAGTAAAGACTGCCTGTCTATAATACTCACTGTCCCCCTATGACAGTAAACACTGCCCGTCTATAATACTCAGTGCCCCCCATGACAGGAAACACTGCCTGTCTATAATACTCACTGTCCCTCTATGACAGCAAACACTGCCTGTCTATAATACTCACTGTCCCCCTATGACAGCAAACACTGCTCGTCTATAATACTCACTATCCCCCTATGACAGCAAACACTGCTCGTCTATAAAACTCGCTGTCCCCTTATGACAGTAAACACTGCCTGTCTATAATACTCACTGTCCCCCTATGACAATAAACACTGCCCGTCTACAATACTCACTGCCCCACATGACAGGAAACACTGCCTGTCTATAATACTCACTGTCCCTCTATGACAGCAAACACTGCCTGTCTATAATACTCACTGTCCCCCGATGACAGCAAAAACTGCTCGTCTATAATACTCACTGTCCCCCTATGACAGCAAACGCTGCCTGTCTATAATACTCACTGTCCCCCTATGACCGCAAACGCTGCCTGTCTATAATACTCACTGTCCCACTATGACAATAAAGAATGCCTGTCTGTAATACTCACTGTCCCCCTATGACGGCAAACACTGCCCGTCTATAATACTCACTGCCACCCATGACAGGAAAAAGTGTCCATTTATAATACTCACTGCCCCCCATGACAGGATACAGTGTCCATCTAACATTCTCACTGTCCCCCTATCACAGCAAATATTGTCCGTCTATAATATTCACTGTCCCCCATGACAGCAAACGCTGCTCGTCTATAATACTCACTGTCCCCCTATGACAGCAAACAATGCTCGTCTATAATACTCGCTGTCCCCCTATGACAGCCAACATGCCTGTCTATAATACTCACTGTTACCCTATGACAGCAAACACTGCCTGTATATAATACTCACTGTCCCCCTATGACAGCAAACACTGCCTGTCTATAATAATCACTGTCCCCCTATGACAGTAAACACTGCCTGTCTATAATACTCACTGCCCTCCATGACAGGAAAAGCTGTCCATCTAGTATACTCACTGTACCCCATGACAGTAAACACTGCCTGTCTATAATATTCACTGTCCCCCTATGACAGCAAACGCTGCTCGTCCAAAATACTCACTGTCCCCCAATGACAGCAAACGCTGCCTGTCTATAATACTCACTGTCCCCCTATGAAAGCAAGCACTGCCTGTCTATAATACTCACTGTCCCCCTATGACAGTAAAGAATGCCTGTCTATAATACTCACTGTCCCCCTATGCCAGTAAACACTGCCCGTCTATAATACTCACTGCCCCACATGACAGGAAACACTGCCTGTCTATAATACTCACTGCCCCTCTATGACAGCAAACACTGCCTGTCTATAATACTCACTGTCCCCCTATGACAGCAAAAACTGCTTGTCTATAATACTCACTGTCCCCCTATGACAGCAAACGCTGCCTGTCTATAATACTCACTGTCCCCCTATGACCGCAAACGCTGCCTGTCTATAATACTCACTGTCCCACTATGACAATAAAGAATGCCTGTCTGTAATACTCACTGTCCCCCTATGACAGCAAACACTGCCCGTCTATAATACTCACTGCCACCCACGACAGGAAAAAGTGTCCATTTATAATACTCACTGCCCCCCATGACAGGATACAGTGTCCATCTCACATTCTCACTGTCCCCCTATCACATCAAATATTGTCCGTCTATAATATTCACTGTCCCCCATGACAGCAAACCCTGCTCGTCTATAATACTCACTGTCCCCCTATGACAGCAAACACTGCTCGTCTATAATACTCGCTGTCCCCCTATGACAGCCAACATGCCTGTCTATAATACTCACTGCCCCCCATGACAGGAAAAGCTGTCCATCTAGTATACTCACTGTACCCCATGAGAGTAAACACTGCCTGTCTATAATACTCACTGTCCCCCTATGACAGTAAACACTGCCTGTCTATAATACTCACTGCCCTCCATGACAGGAAAAGCTGTCCATCTAGTATACTCACTGTACCCCATGACAGTAAACACTGCCTGTCTATAATATTCACTGTCCCCCTATGACAGCAAACGCTGCTCGTCCAAAATACTCACTGTCCCTCTATGACAGCAAACACTGCCTGTCTATAATACTCACTGTCCCCCTATGACAGCAAAAACTGCTCGTCTATAATACTCACTGTCCCCCTATGACCGCAAACGCTGCCTGTCTATAATACTCACTGTCCCACTATGACAATAAAGAATGCCTGTCTGTAATACTCACTTTCCCCCTATGACAGCAAACACTGCCCGTCTATAATACTCACTGCCGCCCATGACAGGAAAAAGTGTCCATTTATAATACTCACTGACCCCATTACAGGATACAGTGTCCATCTAACATTCTCACTGTCCCCCTATCACAGCAAATATTGTCCGTCTATAATATTCACTGTCCCCCATGACAGCAAACGCTGCTCGTCTATAGTACTCACTGTCCCCCTATGACAGCTAACACTGCTCGTCCATAATACTCGCTGTCCCCCTATGACAGCCAACATGCCTGTCTATAATACTCACTGCCCCCCATGACCGCAAACGCTGCCTGTCTATAATACACACTGTCCCCCTATGACAGTAAAGAATGCCTGTCTATAATACTCACTGTCCCACTATGACAATAAAGAATGCCTGTCTGTAATACTCACTTTCCCCCTATGACAGCAAACGCTGCCTGTCTATAATACTCATTTTCCCCCTATGACAGCAAACACTCCCCGTCTATAATACTCACTGCCACCCATGACAGGAAAAAGTGTCCATTTATAATACTCACTGCCCCCCATGACAGGAAACACTGTCCATCTAACATACTCACTGTCCCCCTATTACAGCAAATATTGTCCGTCTATAATATTCACTGTCCCCCTATGACAGCAAACGCTGCTCGTCTATAATACTCACTGTCCCCCTATGACAGCAAACGCTGCTCGTCTAGAATAATCACTGTCCCCCATGACAGCAAACACTGCTCGTCTATAATACTCGCTGTCCCCCTATGACAGCAAACACTGCCCGTCTATAATACTCACTGTCCCCCTATGACAGTAAAGACTGCCTGTCTATAATACTCACTGTCCCCCTATGACAGTAAACACTGCCCGTCTATAATACTCAGTGCCCCCCATGACAGGAAACACTGCCTGTCTATAATACTCACTGTCCCTCTATGACAGCAAACACTGCCTGTCTATAATACTCACTGTCCCCCTATGACAGCAAACACTGCTCGTCTATAATACTCACTATCCCCCTATGACAGCAAACACTGCTCGTCTATAAAACTCGCTGTCCCCCTATGACAGTAAACACTGCCTGTCTATAATACTCACTGTCCCCCTATGACAATAAACACTGCCCGTCTACAATACTCACTGCCCCACATGACAGGAAACACTGCCTGTCTATAATACTCACTGTCCCTCTATGACAGCAAACACTGCCTGTCTATAATACTCACTGTCCCCCGATGACAGCAAAAACTGCTCGTCTATAATACTCACTGTCCCCCTATGACAGCAAACGCTGCCTGTCTATAATACTCACTGTCCCCCTATGACCGCAAACGCTGCCTGTCTATAATACTCACTGTCCCACTATGACAATAAAGAATGCCTGTCTGTAATACTCACTGTCCCCCTATGACGGCAAACACTGCCCGTCTATAATACTCACTGCCACCCATGACAGGTAAAAGTGTCCATTTATAATACTCACTGCCCCCCATGACAGGATACAGTGTCCATCTAACATTCTCACTGTCCCCCTATCACAGCAAATATTGTCCGTCTATAATATTCACTGTCCCCCATGACAGCAAACGCTGCTCGTCTATAATACTCACTGTCCCCCTATGACAGCAAACAATGCTCGTCTATAATACTCGCTGTCCCCCTATGACAGCCAACATGCCTGTCTATAATACTCACTGTTACCCTATGACAGCAAACACTGCCTGTCTATAATACTCACTGTCCCCCTATGACAGCAAACACTGCCTGTCTATAATAATCACTGTCCCCCTATGACAGTAAACACTGCCTGTCTATAATACTCACTGCCCTCCATGACAGGAAAAGCTGTCCATCTAGTATACTCACTGTACCCCATGACAGTAAACACTGCCTGTCTATAATATTCACTGTCCCCCTATGACAGCAAACGCTGCTCGTCCAAAATACTCACTGTCCCCCAATGACAGCAAACGCTGCCTGTCTATAATACTCACTGTCCCCCTATGAAAGCAAGCACTGCCTGTCTATAATACTCACTGTCCCCCTATGACAGTAAAGAATGCCTGTCTATAATACTCACTGTCCCCCTATGACAGTAAACACTGCCCGTCTATAATACTCACTGCCCCACATGACAGGAAACACTGCCTGTCTATAATACTCACTGCCCCTCTATGACAGCAAACACTGCCTGTCTATAATACTCACTGTCCCCCTATGACAGCAAAAACTGCTTGTCTATAATACTCACTGTCCCCCTATGACAGCAAACGCTGCCTGTCTATAATACTCACTGTCGCCCTATGACCGCAAACGCTGCCTGTCTATAATACTCACTGTCCCACTATGACAATAAAGAATGCCTGTCTGTAATACTCACTGTCCCCCTATGACAGCAAACACTGCCCGTCTATAATACTCACTGCCACCCACGACAGGAAAAAGTGTCCATTTATAATACTCACTGCCCCCCATGACAGGATACAGTGTCCATCTCATATTCTCACTGTCCCCCTATCACAGCAAATATTGTCCGTCTATAATATTCACTGTCCCCCATGACAGCAAACGCTGCTCTTCTATAATACTCACTGTCCCCCTATGACAGCAAACACTGCTCGTCTATAATACTCGCTGTCCCCCTATGACAGCCAACATGCCTGTCTATAATACTCACTGCCCCCCATGACAGGAAAAGCTGTCCATCTAGTATACTCACTGTACCCCATGAGAGTAAACACTGCCTGTCTATAATACTCACTGTCCCCCTATGACAGTAAACACTGCCTGTCTATAATACTCACTGCCCTCCATGACAGGAAAAGCTGTCCATCTAGTATACTCACTGTACCCCATGACAGTAAACACTGCCTGTCTATAATATTCACTGTCCCCCTATGACAGCAAACGCTGCTCGTCCAAAATACTCACTGTCCCTCTATGACAGCAAACACTGCCTGTCTATAATACTCACTGTCCCCCTATGACAGCAAAAACTGCTCGTCTATAATACTCACTGTCCCCCTATGACAGCAAACGCTGCCTGTCTATAATACTCACTGTCCCCCTATGACCGCAAACGCTGCCTGTCTATAATACTCACTGTCCCACTATGACAATAAAGAATGCCTGTCTGTAATACTCACTTTCCCACTATGACAGCAAACACTGCCCGTCTATAATACTCACTGCCACCCATGACAGGAAAAAGTGTCCATTTATAATACTCACTGCCCCCCATTACAGGATACAGTGTCCATCTAACATTCTCACTGTCCCCCTATCACAGCAAATATTGTCCGTCTATAATATTCACTGTCCCCCATGACAGCAAACGCTGCTCGTCTATAATACTCACTGTCCCCCTATGACAGCTAACACTGCTCGTCTATAATACTCGCTGTCCCCCTATGACAGCCAACATGCCTGTCTATAATACTCACTGCCCCCCATGACAGGAAAAGCTGTCCATCTAGTATACTCACTGTACCCCATGAGAGTAAACACTGCCTGTCTATAATACTCACTGCCCTCCATGACAGGAAAAGCTGTCCATCTAGTATACTCACTGTACCCCATGACAGCAAACACTGCCTGTCTATAATACTCACTGTCCCCCCATGACCGCAAACGCTGCCTGTCTATAATACACACTGTCCCCCTATGACAGTAAAGAATGCCTGTCTATAATACTCACTGTCCCACTATGACAGCAAACGCTGCCTGTCTATAATACTCATTTTCCCCCTATGACAGCAAACACTCCCCGTCTATAATACTCACTGCCACCCATGACAGGAAAAAGTGTCCATTTATAATACTCACTGCCCCCCATGACAGGAAACACTGTCCATCTAACATACTCACTGTCCCCCTATTACAGCAAATATTGTCCGTCTATAATATTCACTGTCCCCCTATGACAGCAAACGCTGCTCGTCTATAATACTCACTGTCCCCCTATGACAGCTAACACTGCTCGTCTATAATACTCGCTGTCCCCCTATGACAGCCAACATGCCTGTCTATAATACTCACTGCCCCCCATGACAGGAAAAGCTGTCCATCTAGTATACTCACTGTACCCCATGAGAGTAAACACTGCCTGTCTATAATACTCACTGCCCTCCATGACAGGAAAAGCTGTCCATCTAGTATACTCACTGTACCCCATGACAGCAAACACTGCCTGTCTATAATACTCACTGTCCCCCTATGACCGCAAACGCTGCCTGTCTATAATACACACTGTCCCCCTATGACAGTAAAGAATGCCTGTCTATAATACTCACTGTCCCCCTATGACAGCAAACGCTGCCTGTCTATAATACTCATTGTCCCCCTATGACAGCAAACACTTCCCATCTATAATACTCACTGCCACCCATGACAGGAAAAAGTGTCCATTTATAATACTCACTGCCCCCCATGACAGGAAACACTGTCCATCTAACATACTCACTGTCCCCCTATTACAGCAAATATTGTCCGTCTATAATATTCACTGTCCCCCTATGACAGCAAACGCTGCTCGTCTATAATACTCACTGTCCCCCTATGACAGCAAACGCTGCTCGTCTAGAATACTCACTGTCCCCCATGACAGCAAACACTGCTCGTCTATAATACTCGCTGTCCCCCTATGACAGCAAACACTGCCCGTCTATAATACTCACTGTCCCCCTATGACAGTAAAGACTGCCTGTCTATAATACTCACTGTCCCCCTATGACAGTAAACACTGCCCGTCTATAATACTCACTGCCCCCCATGACAGGAAACACTGCCTGTCTATAATACTCACTGTCCCTCTATGACAGCAAACACTGCCTGTCTATAATACTCACTGTCCCCCTATGACAGCAAACACTGCTCGTCTATAATACTCACTGTCCCCCTATGACAGCAAACGCTGCCTGTCTATAATACTCACTGCCCCCTATGACAGTAAAGACTGCCTGTCTATAATACTCACTGTCCCCCTATGACAGTAAACACTGCCCGTCTATAATACTCACTGCCCCCCATGACAGGAAACACTGTCCATCTAATATACTCACTTTCCCCAATGACAGTAAACACCGCCTGTCTATAATACTCACTGTCCCGCTATGACAGCAAACGCTGCCTGTCTATAATACTCACTGTCCCCCTATGACAGCAAACGCTGCCTGTCTATAATATTCACTGTCCCCCTATGACAGCAAACACTGCTCGTCTCTAATACTCGCTGTCCCCCTATGACAGCAAACACTGCCAGTCTATAATACTGACTGTCCCCCTATGACAGGAAACACTGCCTGTCTATAATACTCACTGTCCCCCTATGACAGCAAACACTGCCTGTCTATAATACTCACTGCCCCCCTATGTCAGTAAACACAGTCTGTCTATAATACTCGCTGTCCCCCTATGACAGCAAACGCAGCCTGTCAATAATACTCACTGTCCCTCTATGACAGTAAAGACTGCCTGTCTATAATACTCACTGTCCCCCTATGACAGCAAACACTGCCTGTCTATAATACTCACTGTCCCCCTATGACAATAAAGACTGCCTGTCTATAATACTCACTGTCCCCCTATGACAGTAAACACTGCCCGTCTGTAATACTCACTGCCCCCCATGACAGGAAACACTGCCTATCTATACTACTCACTGTCCCTCTGTGACAGCAAACACTCCCTGTGTATAATACTCACTGTCCCCCCATGACCGCAAACGCTGCCTGTCTATAATACACACTGTCCCCCTATGACAGTAAAGAATGCCTGTCTATAATACTCACTGTCCCCCTATGACAGCAAACGCTGCCTGTCTATAATACTCATTTTCCCCCTATGACAGTAAACACTGCCCGTCTATAATACTCACTGCCCCCCATGACAGGAAACACTGTCCATCTAGTATACTCACTTTCCCCAATGACAGTAAACACCGCCTGTCTATAATACTCACTGTCCCGCTATGACAGCAAACGCTGCCAGTCTATAATACTCACTGTCCCCCTATGACAGCAAACGCTGCCTGTCTATAATACTCACTGTCCCCCTATGACAGCAAACACTGCTCGTCTATAATACTCGCTGTCCCCCTATGACAGCAAACACTGCCAGTCTATAATACTCACTGTCCCCCTATGACAGGAAACACTGCCTGTCTATAATACTCACTGTCCCCCTATGACAGCAAACACTGCCTGTCTATAATACTCACTGCCCCCCTATGACAGTAAACACAGTCTGTCTATAATACTCGCTGTCCCCCTATGACAGCAAATGCAGCCTTTCAATAATACTCACTGTCCCTCTAAGACAGTAAAGACTGCCTGTCTATAATACTCACTGTCCCCCTATGACAGCAAACACTGCCTGTCTATAATACTCACTGTCCCCCTATGACAGTAAAGACTGCCTGTCTATAATACTCACTGTCCCCCTATGAGAGTAAACACTGCCCGTCTGTAATACTCACTGCCCCCCATGACAGGAAACACTGCCTGTCTATACTACTCACTGTCCCTCTGTGACAGCAAACACTCCCTGTGTATAATACTCACTGTCCCCCTATGACAGCAAACACTGCTCGTCTATAATACTCACTGTCCCCCTATGGCAGCAAACGCTGCCGGTCTATAATACTCACTGTCCCCCTATGACAGCAAACACTGCCTGTCTATAATACTCACTGTCCCCCCATGACCGCAAACGCTGCCTGTCTATAATACACACTGTCCCCCTATGACAGTAAAGAATGCCTGTCTATAATACTCACTGTCCCCCTATGACAGCAAACACTGCCCGTCTATAATACTCACTGCCACCCATGACAGGAAAAAGTGTCCATTTATAATACTCACTGCCCCCCATGTCAGGAAACACTGTCCATCTAACATACTCACTGTCCCCCTATTACAGCAAATATTGTCCGTCTATAATATTCACTGTCCCCCTATGACAGCAAACGCTGCTCGTCTATAATACTCACTGTCCTCCTATGACAGCAAACGCTGTTCGTCTAGAATAATCACTGTCCCCCATGACAGCAAACACTGCTCGTCTAAAATATTCGCTGTCCCCCTATGACAGCAAACACTGCCCGTCTATAATACTCACTGCCCCCCATGACAGTAAATACTGCTTGCCTATAATACTCACTGTCCCCCTATGACAGTAAACACTGCCTGTCTATAATACTCACTGTCCCCCTATGACAGCAAACACTGCCTGTCTATACTACTCACTGTCCCCCTATGACAGCAAAAATTGCCTGTCTATAATACTCGCTGTCCCCCTATGACAGCAAACGCTGCCTGTCAATAATACTCACTGTCCACCTATGACAGTAAAGACTGCCTGTCTATAATACTCACTGTCCCCCTATGACAGCAAACACTGCCTGTCTATAATACTCACTGTCCCCCTATGACAGTAAAGACTGCCTTTCTATAATACTCACTGTCCCCCTATGACAGTAAACACTGCCCGTGTATAATACTCACTGACCCCATGACAGGAAACACTGCCTGTCTATAATACTCACTGTCCCTCTATGACAGCAAACACTGCCAGTCTATAATACTCACTGTCCCCCTATGATAGCAAACACAGCTCGTCTATAATACTCACTGTCCCCCTATGACAGCAAACGATGCCTGTCTATAATACTCACTGTCCCCCTATGACAGTAAAGACTGCCTGTCTATAATACTCACTGTCCCCCTGTGACAGTAAACACTGCCCGTCTATAATACTCACTGCCCCCCATGACAGGAAACACTGCCTGTCTATAATACTCTGTGTCCCTCTATGAAAGGAAACACTGCCTGTCTACAATACTCACTGACCCCCTTTGACAGCAAACACTGCTCGACTATAATACTCGCTGTCCCCCTATGACAGAAAACACTGCCCGTCTGTAATACTCACTGCCCCCCATGACAGTAAAGACTGCTTGCCGAAAATAATTCCTGTCCCCCTATGACAGCAAACACTGCCTGTCTATAATACTCACTGTCCCCCTATGACAGCAAACACTGCCTGTCTATAATACTCACTGTCCCCCTATTAAAGCAAAAATTGGCTGTCGATAATACTCACTGTCCCCCTATGACAGTAAACACTGCCTGTCTATAATACTCACTGCCCTCCATGACAGGAAAAGCTGTCCATCTAGTATACTCACTGTACCCCATGAAAGTAAACACTGCCTGTCTATAATATTCACTGTCCCCCTATGACAGCAAACGCTGCTCGTCCAAAATACTCACTGTCCCCCTATGACAGCAAACGCTGCCTGTCTATAATACTCACTGTCCCCCTATGAAAGGAAACACTGCTCGTCAATAATACTCGCTGTCCCCCTATGACAGCAAACACTGCTTGTCTATAATACTCAATGTCCCCCTATGACAGCAAACACTGCCTGTCTATAATACTCAATGTCCCCCTATGACAGCAAACAGTGCCTGTCTATAATACTCACTGTCCCCCATGACAGCATACACTGCCTGTCTATAATACTCACTTTCCCCCATGACAGTAAACACCGCCTGTCTATAATACTCACTGTCCTGCTATGACAGCAAACGCTGCTCGTCCAAAATACTCACTGTCCCCCTATGACAGCAAACGCTGCCTGTCTATAATACTCACTGTCCCCCTATGACAGCAAACACTGCTCGTCTATAATACTCGCAGTCCCCCTATGACAGCAAACACTGCCTGTCTATAATACTCACTGTCCCCCTATGACAGCAAACACTGCCTGTCCATAATACTCACTGTCCCCCTATGACAGCAAACACTGCCTGTCTATAATACTCGCTGCCCCCCTATGACAGCAAACGCTGCCTGTCAATAATACTCACTGTCCCCCTATGAGAGTAAAGACTGCCTGTCTATAATACTCACTGTCCCCCTATGAAAGCAAGCACTGCCTGTCTATAATACTCACTGTCCCCCTATGACAGTAAAGACTGCCTGTCTATAATACTCACTGTCCCCCTATGATAGTAAACACTGCCCGTCTATAATACTCACTGCCCCACATGACAGGAAACACTGCCTGTCTATAATACTCACTGTCCCTCTATGACAGCAAACACTGCCTGTCTATAATACTCACTGTCCCCCTATGACAGCAAAAACTGCTCGTCTATAATACTCACTGTCCCCCTATGACAGCAAACACTGCCTGTCTATAATACTCACTGTCCCCCTATGACAGTAAACACTGCCTGTCTATAATACTCACTGCCCTCCATGACAGGAAAAGCTGTCCATCTAGTATACTCACTGTACCCCATGACAGTAAACACTGCCTGTCTATAATATTCACTGTCCCCCTATGACAGCAAACGCTGCTCGTCCAAAATACTCACTGTCCCCCAATGACAGCAAACGCTGCCTGTCTATAATACTCACTGTCCCCCTATGAAAGCAAGCACTGCCTGTCTATAATACTCACTGTCCCCCTTTGAAAGTAAAGACTGCCTGTCTATAATACTCACTGTCCCCCTATGACAGTAAACACTGCCCGTCTATAATACTCACTGCCCCACATGACAGGAAACACTGCCTGTCTATAATACTCACTGTCCCTCTATGACAGCAAACACTGCCTGTCTATAATACTCACTGTCCCCCTATGACAGCAAAAACTGCTCGTCTATAATACTCACTGTCCCCCTATGACAGCAAACGCTGCCTGTCTATAATACTCACTGTCCCCCTATGACCGCAAACGCTGCCTGTCTATAATACTCACTGTCCCACTATGACAATAAAGAATGCCTGTCTGTAATAATCACTGTCCCCCTATGACAGCAAACACTGCCCGTCTATTATACTCACTGCCACCCATGACAGGAAAAAGTGTCCATTTATAATACTCACTGCCCCCCATGACAGGATACAGTGTCCATCTAACATTCTCACTGTCCCCCTATCACAGCAAATATTGTCCGTCTATAATATTCACTGTCCCCCATGACAGCAAACGCTGCTCGTCTATAATACTCACTGTCCCCCTATGACAGCAAACACTGCTCGTCTATAATACTTGCTGTCCCCCTATGACAGCCAACATGCCTGTCTATAATACTCACTGCCCCCCATGACAGGAAAAGCTGTCCATCTAGTATACTCACTGTACCCCATGAGAGTAAACACTGCCTGTCTATAATACTCACTGCCCTCCATGACAGGAAAAGCTGTCCATCTAGTATACTCACTGTACCCCATGACAGTAAACACTGCCTGTCTATAATATTCACTGTCCCCCTATGACAGCAAACGCTGCTCATCCAAAATACTCACTGTCCCCCAATGACAGCAAACGCTGCCTGTCTATAATACTCACTGTCCCCCTATGAAAGCAAACACTGCTCGTCTATAATACTCGCTGTCCGCCTTTGACAGCAAACACTGCTTGTCTATAATACTCAATGTCCCCCTATGACAGCAAACACTGCCTGTCTATAATACTCACTGTCCCCCATGACAGCAAACACTGCCTGTCTATAATACTCACTGTCCCATATGACAGCAATCACTGCCTGTCTATAATACTCACTGCCCCCCTATGACAGTAAACAATGTCTGTCTATAATACTCATTTTCCCCCTATGAAAGCAAACGCTGCCTGTCTATAATACTCACTGTCCCCCTATGACAGCAAACACTGCCTGTCTATAATACTCACTGTCCCCCTATGACAGTAAAGACTGACTGTCTATAATAATCACTATCCCCCTATGACAGCAAACAATGCCCGTCTATAATACTCACTGCCCCCCATGACAGGAAACACTGCCTGTCTATAATAGTCACTGTCGCCGTATGACATCAAACACTGCCCGTCAATAATACTCACTGTCCGCATATGACAGCAAACACGGCTCATCTATAATACTCACTGTCCCCCTATGACAGAAAACGCTGCCTGAATATAATACTCACTGTCCCCCTATGACAGCAAACACTGCCTGTCTATAATAGTCACTGTCCCCCTATGACAGCAAACACTGCCTGTCTATAATAATCACTATCTCCCTATGACAGCAAACTCTGCCCGTCTATAATACTCACTGCCCCCCATGACAGGAAACACTGCCTGTCTATAATACTCACTGTCCCCCTATGACAGCAAACACTGCCCGTCTATAATACTCACGGTCCCCCTATGACAGCAAACACGGCTCATCTATAATACTCACTGTCCCCCTATGACAGCAAACTCTGCCTGAATATAATACTCACTGTCCCCCTATGACAGCAAACACTACCTGTCTATAATACTCACTGTCCCCCTATGACAGTAAAGACTGCCTGTCTATAATACTCACTGTCCCCCTATGATAGTAAAGACTGCCTGTCTATAATACTCACTGTCCTCCATGACAGGAAAAACTGTCCATCTAGTATACTCACTTTCCCCCATGACAGTAAACACCGCCTGTCTATAATACTCACTGTCCCGCTATGACAGCAAACGCTGCTCGTCCAAAATATTCACTGTCCCCCTATGAGAGCAAACACTGCCTGTCTATAATACTCACTATCCCCCTATGACAGCAAACACTGCTCGTCTATAAAACTCGCTGTCCCCCTATGACAGTAAACACTGCCTGTCTATAATACTCACTGTCCCCCTATGACAGTAAACACTGCCCGTCTATAATACACACTGCCCCACATGACAGGAAACACTGCCTGTCTATAATACTCACTGTCCCTCTATGACAGCAAACACTGCCTGTCTATAATACTCACTGTCCCCCTACGACAGCAAACGCTGCCTGTCTATAATACTCATTTTCCCCCTATGACAGCAAACACTCCCCGTCTACAATACTCACTGCCCCCCATGACAGGAAAAGCTGTCCATCTAGTATACTCACTGTACCCCATGAGAGTAAACACTGCCTGTCTATAATACTCACTGCCCTCCATGACAGGAAAAGCTGTCCATCTAGTATACTCACTGTACCCCATGACAGTAAACACTGACTGTCTATAATATTCACTGTCCCCCAATGACAGCAAACACTGCCTGTCTATAATACTCACTGTCCCCCCATGACCGCAAACGCTGCCTGTCTATAATACACACTGTCCCCCTATGACAGTAAAGAATGCCTGTCTATAATACTCACTGTCCCCCTATGACAGCAAACGCTGCCTGTCTATAATACTCATTTTCCCCCTATGACAGCAAACACTCCCCGTCTACAATACTCACTGCCACCCATGACAGGAAAAAGTGTCCATTTATAATACTCACTGCCCCCCATGACAGGAAACACTGTCCATCTAACATACTCACTGTCCCCCTATTACAGCAAATATTGTCCGTCTATAATATTCACTGTCCCCCTATGACAGCAAACGCTGCTCGTCTATAATACTCACTGTCCCCCTATGACAGCAAACGCTGCTCGTCTAGAATAATCACTGTCCCCCATGACAGCAAACACTGCTCGTCTATAATACTCGCTGTCCCCCTATGACAGCAAACACTGCCCGTCTATAATACTCACTGTCCCCCTATGACAGTAAAGACTGCCTGTCTATAATACTCACTGTCCCCCTATGACAGTAAACACTGCCCGTCTATAATACTCAGTGCCCCCCATGACAGGAAACACTGCCTGTCTATAATACTCTCTGTCCCTCTATGACAGCAAACACTGCCTGTCTATAATACTCACTGTCCCCCTATGACAGCAAACACTGCTCGTCTATAATACTCACTGTCCCCCTATGACAGCAAACGCTGCCTGTCTATAATACTCACTGCCCCCTATGACAGTAAAGACTGCCTGTCTATAATACTCACTGTCCCCCTATGACAGTAAACACTGCCCGTCTATAATACTCACTGCCCCCAATGACAGGAAACACTGTCCATCTAGTATACTCACTTTCCCCAATGACAGTAAACACCGCCTGTCTATAATACTCACTGTCCCGCTATGACAGCAAACGCTGCCTGTCTATAATACTCACTGTCCCCCTATGACAGCAAACGCTGCCTGTCTATAATACTCACTGTCTCCCTATGACAGCAAACACTGCTCGTCTATAATACTCGCTGTCCCCCTATGACAGCAAACACTGCCAGTCTATAATACTGACTGTCCCCCTATGACAGGAAACACTGCCTGTCTATAATACTCACTGTCCCACTATGACAATAAAGAATGCCTGTCTGTAATACTCACTGTCCCCCTATGACGGAAAACACTGCCCGTCTATAATACTCACTGCCACCCATGACAGGAAAAAGTGTCCATTTATAATACTCACTGCCCCCCATGACAGGAAACAGTGTCCATCTAACATACTCACTGTCCCCCTATCACAGCAAATATTGTCCGTCTATAATATTCACTGTCCCCCTATGACAGCAAACGCTGCTCGTCTATAATACTCACTGTCCCCCTATGACAGCAAACACTGCTCGTCTATAATACTCGCTGTCCCCCTATGACAGCAAACACTGCCTGTCTATAATACTCACTGTCCCCCTATGACAGCAAACACTGCCTGTCTATAATACTCACTGTCCCCCTATGACAGCAAAAATTGCCTGTCTATAATACTCACTGTCCCCCTGTGACGGTAAACACTGCCTGTCTATAATACTCACTGCCCTCCATGACATGAAAAGCTGTCCATCTAGTATTCTCACTGTCCCCCTATGAAAGCAAACACTGCTCGTCTATAATACTCGCTGTCCGCCTATGACAGCAAACACTGCTTGTCTATAATACTCAATGTCCCCCAATGACAGCAAACGCTGCCTGTCTATAATACTCACTGTCCCCCTATGAAAGCAAGCACTGCCTGTCTATAATACTCACTGTCCCCCTTTGAAAGTAAAGACTGCCTGTCTATAATACTCACTGTCCCCCTATGACAGTAAACACTGCCCGTCTATAATACTCACTGCCCCACATGACAGGAAACACTGCCTGTCTATAATACTCACTGTCCCTCTATGACAGCAAACACTGCCTGTCTATAATACTCACTGTCCCCCTATGACAGCAAAAACTGCTCGTCTATAATACTCACTGTCCCCCTATGACAGCAAACGCTGCCTGTCTATAATACTCACTGTCCCCCTATGACCGCAAACGCTGCCTGTCTATAATACTCACTGTCCCACTATGACAATAAAGAATGCCTGTCTGTAATAATCACTGTCCCCCTATGACAGCAAACACTGCCCGTCTATTATACTCACTGCCACCCATGACAGGAAAAAGTGTCCATTTATAATACTCACTGCCCCCCATGACAGGATACAGTGTCCATCTAACATTCTCACTGTCCCCCTATCACAGCAAATATTGTCCGTCTATAATATTCACTGTCCCCCATGACAGCAAACGCTGCTCGTCTATAATACTCACTGTCCCCCTATGACAGCAAACACTGCTCGTCTATAATACTCGCTGTCCCCCTATGACAGCCAACATGCCTGTCTATAATACTCACTGCCCCCCATGACAGGAAAAGCTGTACATCTAGTATACTCACTGTACCCCATGAGAGTAAACACTGCCTGTCTATAATACTCACTGCCCTCCATGACAGGAAAAGCTGTCCATCTAGTATACTCACTGTACCCCATGACAGTAAACACTGCCTGTCTATAATATTCACTGTCCCCCTATGACAGCAAACGCTGCTCGTCCAAAATACTCACTGTCCCCCAATGACAGCAAACGCTGCCTGTCTATAATACTCACTGTCCCCCTATGAAAGCAAACACTGCTCGTCTATAATACTCGCTGTCCGCCTATGACAGCAAACACTGCTTGTCTATAATACTCAATGTCCCCCTATGACAGCAAACACTGCCAGTCTATAATACTCACTGTCCCCCATGACAGCAAACACTGCCTGTCTATAATACTCACTGTCCCATATGACAGCAAACACTGCCTGTCTATAATACTCACTGCCCCCCTATGACAGTAAACAATGTCTGTCTATAATACTCATTTTCCCCCTATGAAAGCAAACGCTGCCTGTCTATAATACTCACTGTCCCCCTATGACAGCAAACACTGCCTGTCTATAATACTCACTGTCCCCCTATGACAGTAAAGACTGACTGTCTATAATAATCACTATCCCCCTATGACAGCAAACAATGCCCGTCTATAATACTCACTGCCCCCCATGACAGGAAACACTGCCTGTCTATAATAGTCACTGTCGCCGTATGACATCAAACACTGCCCGTCAATAATACTCACTGTCCGCATATGACAGCAAACACGGCTCATCTATAATACTCACTGTCCCCCTATGACAGAAAACGCTGCCTGAATATAATACTCACTGTCCCCCTATGACAGCAAACACTGCCTGTCTATAATAGTCACTGTCCCCCTATGACAGCAAACACTGCCTGTCTATAATAATCACTATCTCCCTATGACAGCAAACATTGCCCATCAATAATACTCACTGCCCCCCATGACAGGAAACACTGCCTGTCTATAGTACTCACTGTCCCCCTATGACAGCAAACACTGCCCGTCTATAATACTCACTGTCCCCCTATGACAGCAAACACTGCTCATCTATAATACTCACTGTCCCCCTATGACAGCAAACTCTGCCTGAATATAATACTCACTGTCCCCCTATGACAGCAAACACTGCCTGTCTATAATACTCACTGTCCCCCTATGACAGTAAAGACTGCCTGTCTATAATACTCACTGTCCCCCTATGACAGCAAACACTGCCTGTCTATAATACTCACTGCCCTCCATGACAGGAAAAACTGTCCATCTAGTATACTCACTTTCCCCCATGACAGTAAACACCGCCTGTCTATAATACTCACTGTCCCGCTATGACAGCAAACGCTGCTCGTCCAAAATATTCACTGTCCCCCTATGAGAGCAAACACTGCCTGTCTATAATACTCACTATCCCCCTATGACAGCAAACACTGCTCGTCTATAAAACTCGCTGTCCCCCTATGACAGTAAACACTGCCTGTCTATAATACTCACTGTCCCCCTATGACAGTAAACACTGCCCGTCTATAATACACACTGCCCCACATGACAGGAAACACTGCCTGTCTATAATACTCACTGTCCCTCTATGACAGCAAACACTGCCTGTCTATAATACTCACTGTCCCCCTACGACAGCAAACGCTGCCTGTCTATAATACTCATTTTCCCCCTATGACAGCAAACACTCCCCGTCTACAATACTCACTGCCCCCCATGACAGGAAAAGCTGTCCATCTAGTATACTCACTGTACCCCATGAGAGTAAACACTGCCTGTCTATAATACTCACTGCCCTCCATGACAGGAAAAGCTGTCCATCTAGTATACTCACTGTACCCCATGACAGTAAACACTGACTGTCTATAATATTCACTGTCCCCCAATGACAGCAAACACTGCCTGTCTATAATACTCACTGTCCCCCCATGACCGCAAACGCTGCCTGTCTATAATACACACTGTCCCCCTATGACAGTAAAGAATGCCTGTCTATAATACTCACTGTCCCCCTATGACAGCAAACGCTGCCTGTCTATAATACTCATTTTCCCCCTATGACAGCAAACACTCCCCGTCTACAATACTCACTGCCACCCATGACAGGAAAAAGTGTCCATTTATAATACTCACTGCCCCCCATGACAGGAAACACTGTCCATCTAACATACTCACTGTCCCCCTATTACAGCAAATATTGTCCGTCTATAATATTCACTGTCCCCCTATGACAGCAAACGCTGCTCGTCTATAATACTCACTGTCCCCCTATGACAGCAAACGCTGCTCGTCTAGAATAATCACTGTCCCCCATGACAGCAAACACTGCTCGTCTATAATACTCGCTGTCCCCCTATGACAGCAAACACTGCCCGTCTATAATACTCACTGTCCCCCTATGACAGTAAAGACTGCCTGTCTATAATACTCACTGTCCCCCTATGACAGTAAACACTGCCCGTCTATAATACTCAGTGCCCCCCATGACAGGAAACACTGCCTGTCTATAATACTCTCTGTCCCTCTATGACAGCAAACACTGCCTGTCTATAATACTCACTGTCCCCCTATGACAGCAAACACTGCTCGTCTATAATACTCACTGTCCCCCTATGACAGCAAACGCTGCCTGTCTATAATACTCACTGCCCCCTATGACAGTAAAGACTGCCTGTCTATAATACTCACTGTCCCCCTATGACAGTAAACACTGCCCGTCTATAATACTCACTGCCCCCAATGACAGGAAACACTGTCCATCTAGTATACTCACTTTCCCCAATGACAGTAAACACCGCCTGTCTATAATACTCACTGTCCCGCTATGACAGCAAACGCTGCCTGTCTATAATACTCACTGTCCCCCTATGACAGCAAACGCTGCCTGTCTATAATACTCACTGTCTCCCTATGACAGCAAACACTGCTCGTCTATAATACTCGCTGTCCCCCTATGACAGCAAACACTGCCAGTCTATAATACTGACTGTCCCCCTATGACAGGAAACACTGCCTGTCTATAATACTCACTGTCCCACTATGACAATAAAGAATGCCTGTCTGTAATACTCACTGTCCCCCTATGACGGAAAACACTGCCCGTCTATAATACTCACTGCCACCCATGACAGGAAAAAGTGTCCATTTATAATACTCACTGCCCCCCATGACAGGATACAGTGTCCATCTAACATTCTCACTGTCCCCCTATCACAGCAAATATTGTCCGTCTATAATATTCACTGTCCCCCATGACAGCAAACGCTGCTCGTCTATAATACTCACTGTCCCCCTATGACAGCAAACACTGCTCGTCTATAATACTCGCTGTCCCCCTATGACAGCCAACATGCCTGTCTATAATACTCACTGTCCCCCTATGACAGCAAACACTGCCTGTCTATAATACTCACTGTCCCCCTATGACAGCAAACACTGCCTGTCTATAATACTCACTGTCCCCCTATGACAGTAAACACTGCCTGTCTATAATACTCACTGCCCTCCATGACAGGAAAAGCTGTCCATCTAGTATACTCACTGTACCCCATGACAGTAAACACTGCCTGTCTATAATATTCACTGTCCCCCTATGACAGCAAACGCTGCTCGTCCAAAATACTCACTGTCCCCCAATGACAGCAAACGCTGCCTGTCTATAATACTCACTGTCCCCCTTTGAAAGTAAAGACTGCCTGTCTATAATACTCACTGTCCCCCTATGACAGTAAACACTGCCCGTCTATAATACTCACTGCCCCACATGACAGGAAACACTGCCTGTCTATAATACTCACTGTCCCTCTATGACAGCAAACACTGCCTGTCTATAATACTCACTGTCCCCCTATGACAGCAAAAACGGCTCATCTATAATACTCACTGTCCCCCTATGACAGCAAACGCTGCCTGTCTATAATACTCACTGTCCCCCTATGACCGCAAACGCTGCCTGTCTATAATACTCACTGTCCCACTATGACAATAAAGAATGCCTGTCTGTAATAATCACTGTCCCCCTATGACAGCAAACACTGCCCGTCTATTATACTCACTGCCACCCATGACAGGAAAAAGTGTCCATTTATAATACTCACTGCCCCCCATGACAGGATACAGTGTCCATCTAACATTCTCACTGTCCCCCTATCACAGCAAATATTGTCCGTCTATAATATTCACTGTCCCCCATGACAGCAAACGCTGCTCGTCCATAATACTCACTGTCCCCCTATGACAGCAAACACTGCTCGTCTATAATACTCGCTGTCCCCCTATGACAGCCAACATGCCTGTCTATAATACTCACTGCCCCCCATGACAGGAAAAGCTGTACATCTAGTATACTCACTGTACCCCATGAGAGTAAACACTGCCTGTCTATAATACTCACTGCCCTCCATGACAGGAAAAGCTGTCCATCTAGTATACTCACTGTACCCCATGACAGTAAACACTGCCTGTCTATAATATTCACTGTCCCCCTATGACAGCAAACGCTGCTCGTCCAAAATACTCACTGTCCCCCAATGACAGCAAACGCTGCCTGTCTATAATACTCACTGTCCCCCTATGAAAGCAAACACTGCTCGTCTATAATACTCGCTGTCCGCCTATGACAGCAAACACTGCTTGTCTATAATACTCAATGTCCCCCTATGACAGCAAACACTGCCAGTCTATAATACTCACTGTCCCCCATGACAGCAAACACTGCCTGTCTATAATACTCACTGTCCCATATGACAGCAAACACTGCCTGTCTATAATACTCACTGCCCCCCTATGACAGTAAACAATGTCTGTCTATAATACTCATTTTCCCCCTATGAAAGCAAACGCTGCCTGTCTATAATACTCACTGTCCCCCTATGACAGCAAACACTGCCTGTCTATAATACTCACTGTCCCCCTATGACAGTAAAGACTGACTGTCTATAATAATCACTATCCCCCTATGACAGCAAACAATGCCCGTCTATAATACTCACTGCCCCCCATGACAGGAAACACTGCCTGTCTATAATAGTCACTGTCGCCGTATGACATCAAACACTGCCCGTCAATAATACTCACTGTCCGCATATGACAGCAAACACGGCTCATCTATAATACTCACTGTCCCCCTATGACAGAAAACGCTGCCTGAATATAATACTCACTGTCCCCCTATGACAGCAAACACTGCCTGTCTATAATAGTCACTGTCCCCCTATGACAGCAAACACTGCCTGTCTATAATAATCACTATCTCCCTATGACAGCAAACATTGCCCATCAATAATACTCACTGCCCCCCATGACAGGAAACACTGCCTGTCTATAATACTCACTGTCCCCCTATGACAGCAAACACTGCCCGTCTATAATACTCACTGTCCCCCTATGACAGCAAACACGGCTCATCTATAATACTCACTGTCCCCCTATGACAGCAAACGCTGCCTGAATATAATACTCACTGTCCCCCTATGACAGCAAACACTACCTGTCTATAATACTCACTGTCCCCCTATGACAGTAAAGACTGCCTGTCTATAATACTCACTGTCCCCCTATGACAGCAAACACTGCCTGTCTATAATACTCACTGCCCTCCATGACAGGAAAAACTGTCCATCTAGTATACTCACTTTCCCCCATGACAGTAAACACCGCCTGTCTATAATACTCACTGTCCCGCTATGACAGCAAACGCTGCTCGTCCAAAATATTCACTGTCCCCCTATGACAGCAAACACTGCCTGTCTATAATACTCACTATCCCCCTATGACAGCAAACACTGCTCGTCTATAAAACTCGCTGTCCCCCTATGACAGTAAACACTGCCTGTCTATAATACTCACTGTCCCCCTATGACAGTAAACACTGCCCGTCTATAATACACACTGCCCCACATGACAGGAAACACTGCCTGTCTATAATACTCACTGTCCCTCTATGACAGCAAACACTGCCTGTCTATAATACTCACTGTCCCCCTATGACAGCAAACGCTGCCTGTCTATAATACTCATTTTCCCCCTATGACAGCAAACACTCCCCGTCTACAATACTCACTGCCCCCCATGACAGGAAAAGCTGTCCATCTAGTATACTCACTGTACCCCATGAGAGTAAACACTGCCTGTCTATAATACTCACTGCTCTCCATGACAGGAAAAGCTGTCCATCTAGTGTACTCACTGTACCCCATGACAGTAAACACTGACTGTCTATAATATTCACTGTCCCCCAATGACAGCAAACACTGCCTGTCTATAATACTCACTGTCCCCCCATGACCGCAAACGCTGCCTGTCTATAATACACACTGTCCCCCTATGACAGCAAACACGGCTCATCTATAATACTCACTGTCCCCCTATGACAGCAAACGCTGCCTGAATATAATACTCACTGTCCCCCTATGACAGCAAACACTACCTGTCTATAATACTCACTGTCCCCCTATGACAGTAAAGACTGCCTGTCTATAATACTCACTGTCCCCCTATGACAGTAAACACTGCCCGTCTATAATACTCACTGCCCCCAATGACAGGAAACACTGTCCATCTAGTATACTCACTTTCCCCAATGACAGTAAACACCGCCTGTCTATAATACTCACTGTCCCGCTATGACAGCAAACGCTGCCTGTCTATAATACTCACTGTCCCCCTATGACAGCAAACACTGCCCGTCTATAATACTCACTGTCCCCCTATGACAGCAAACACGGCTCATCTATAATACTCACTGTCCCCCTATGACAGCAAACGCTGCCTGAATATAATACTCACTGTCCCCCTATGACAGCAAACACTACCTGTCTATAATACTCACTGTCCCCCTATGACAGTAAAGACTGCCTGTCTATAATACTCACTGTCCCCCTATGACAGTAAACACTGCCCGTCTATAATACTCACTGCCCCCAATGACAGGAAACACTGTCCATCTAGTATACTCACTTTCCCCAATGACAGTAAACACCGCCTGTCTATAATACTCACTGTCCCGCTATGACAGCAAACGCTGCCTGTCTATAATACTCACTGTCCCCCTATGACAGCAAACGCTGCCTGTCTATAATACTCACTGTCTCCCTATGACAGCAAACACTGCTCGTCTATAATACTCGCTGTCCCCCTATGACAGCAAACACTGCCAGTCTATAATACTGACTGTCCCCCTATGACAGGAAACACTGCCTGTCTATAATACTCACTGTCCCACTATGACAATAAAGAATGCCTGTCTGTAATACTCACTGTCCCCCTATGACGGAAAACACTGCCCGTCTATAATACTCACTGCCACCCATGACAGGAAAAAGTGTCCATTTATAATACTCACTGCCCCCCATGACAGGATACAGTGTCCATCTAACATTCTCACTGTCCCCCTATCACAGCAAATATTGTCCGTCTATAATATTCACTGTCCCCCATGACAGCAAACGCTGCTCGTCTATAATACTCACTGTCCCCCTATGACAGCAAACACTGCTCGTCTATAATACTCGCTGTCCCCCTATGACAGCCAACATGCCTGTCTATAATACTCACTGTCCCCCTATGACAGCAAACACTGCCTGTCTATAATACTCACTGTCCCCCTATGACAGCAAACACTGCCTGTCTATAATACTCACTGTCCCCCTATGACAGAAAACACTGCCTGTCTATAATACTCACTGCCCTCCATGACAGGAAAAGCTGTCCATCTAGTATACTCACTGTAACCCATGACAGTAAACACTGCCTGTCTATAATATTCACTGTCCCCCTATGACAGCAAACGCTGCTCGTCCAAAATACTCACTGTCCCCCAATGACAGCAAACGCTGCCTGTCTATAATACTCACTGTCCCCCTATGAAAGCAAGCACTGCCTGTCTATAATACTCACTGTCCCCCTTTGAAAGTAAAGACTGCCTGTCTATAATACTCACTGTCCCCCTATGACAGTAAACACTGCCCGTCTATAATACTCACTGCCCCACATGACAGGAAACACTGCCTGTCTATAATACTCACTGTCCCTCTATGACAGCAAACACTGCCTGTCTATAATACTCACTGTCCCCCTATGACAGCAAAAACTGCTCGTCTATAATACTCACTGTCCCCCTATGACAGCAAACGCTGCCTGTCTATAATACTCACTGTCCCCCTATGACCGCAAACGCTGCCTGTCTATAATACTCACTGTCCCACTATGACAATAAAGAATGCCTGTCTGTAATAATCACTGTCCCCCTATGACAGCAAACACTGCCCGTCTATTATACTCACTGCCACCCATGACAGGAAAAAGTGTCCATTTATAATACTCACTGCCCCCCATGACAGGATACAGTGTCCATCTAACATTCTCACTGTCCCCCTATCACAGCAAATATTGTCCGTCTATAATATTCACTGTCCCCCATGACAGCAAACGCTGCTCGTCTATAATACTCACTGTCCCCCTATGACAGCAAACACTGCTCGTCTATAATACTCGCTGTCCCCCTATGACAGCCAACATGCCTGTCTATAATACTCACTGCCCCCCATGACAGGAAAAGCTGTACATCTAGTATACTCACTGTACCCCATGAGAGTAAACACTGCCTGTCTATAATACTCACTGCCCTCCATGACAGGAAAAGCTGTCCATCTAGTATACTCACTGTACCCCATGACAGTAAACACTGCCTGTCTATAATATTCACTGTCCCCCTATGACAGCAAACGCTGCTCGTCCAAAATACTCACTGTCCCCCAATGACAGCAAACGCTGCCTGTCTATAATACTCACTGTCCCCCTATGAAAGCAAACACTGCTCGTCTATAATACTCGCTGTCCGCCTATGACAGCAAACACTGCTTGTCTATAATACTCAATGTCCCCCTATGACAGCAAACACTGCCAGTCTATAATACTCACTGTCCCCCATGACAGCAAACACTGCCTGTCTATAATACTCACTGTCCCATATGACAGCAAACACTGCCTGTCTATAATACTCACTGCCCCCCTATGACAGTAAACAATGTCTGTCTATAATACTCATTTTCCCCCTATGAAAGCAAACGCTGCCTGTCTATAATACTCACTGTCCCCCTATGACAGCAAACACTGCCTGTCTATAATACTCACTGTCCCCCTATGACAGTAAAGACTGACTGTCTATAATAATCACTATCCCCCTATGACAGCAAACAATGCCCGTCTATAATACTCACTGCCCCCCATGACAGGAAACACTGCCTGTCTATAATAGTCACTGTCGCCGTATGACATCAAACACTGCCCGTCAATAATACTCACTGTCCGCATATGACAGCAAACACGGCTCATCTATAATACTCACTGTCCCCCTATGACAGAAAACGCTGCCTGAATATAATACTCACTGTCCCCCTATGACAGCAAACACTGCCTGTCTATAATAGTCACTGTCCCCCTATGACAGCAAACACTGCCTGTCTATAATAATCACTATCTCCCTATGACAGCAAACATTGCCCATCAATAATACTCACTGCCCCCCATGACAGGAAACACTGCCTGTCTATAATACTCACTGTCCCCCTATGACAGCAAACACTGCCCGTCTATAATACTCACTGTCCCCCTATGACAGCAAACACGGCTCATCTATAATACTCACTGTCCCCCTATGACAGCAAACGCTGCCTGAATATAATACTCACTGTCCCCCTATGACAGCAAACACTACCTGTCTATAATACTCACTGTCCCCCTATGACAGTAAAGACTGCCTGTCTATAATACTCACTGTCCCCCTATGACAGCAAACACTGCCTGTCTATAATACTCACTGCCCTCCATGACAGGAAAAACTGTCCATCTAGTATACTCACTTTCCCCCATGACAGTAAACACCGCCTGTCTATAATACTCACTGTCCCGCTATGACAGCAAACGCTGCTCGTCCAAAATATTCACTGTCCCCCTATGACAGCAAACACTGCCTGTCTATAATACTCACTATCCCCCTATGACAGCAAACACTGCTCGTCTATAAAACTCGCTGTCCCCCTATGACAGTAAACACTGCCTGTCTATAATACTCACTGTCCCCCTATGACAGTAAACACTGCCCGTCTATAATACACACTGCCCCACATGACAGGAAACACTGCCTGTCTATAATACTCACTGTCCCTCTATGACAGCAAACACTGCCTGTCTATAATACTCACTGTCCCCCTATGACAGCAAACGCTGCCTGTCTATAATACTCATTTTCCCCCTATGACAGCAAACACTCCCCGTCTACAATACTCACTGCCCCCCATGACAGGAAAAGCTGTCCATCTAGTATACTCACTGTACCCCATGAGAGTAAACACTGCCTGTCTATAATACTCACTGCCCTCCATGACAGGAAAAGCTGTCCATCTAGTGTACTCACTGTACCCCATGACAGTAAACACTGACTGTCTATAATATTCACTGTCCCCCAATGACAGCAAACACTGCCTGTCTATAATACTCACTGTCCCCCCATGACCGCAAACGCTGCCTGTCTATAATACACACTGTCCCCCTATGACAGTAAAGAATGCCTGTCTATAATACTCACTGTCCCCCTATGACAGCAAACGCTGCCTGTCTATAATACTCATTTTCCCCCTATGACAGCAAACACTCCCCGTCTACAATACTCACTGCCACCCATGACAGGAAAAAGTGTCCATTTATAATACTCACTGCCCCCCATGACAGGAAACACTGTCCATCTAACATACTCACTGTCCCCCTATTACAGCAAATATTGTCCGTCTATAATATTCACTGTCCCCCTATGACAGCAAACGCTGCTCGTCTATAATACTCACTGTCCCCCTATGACAGCAAACGCTGCTCGTCTAGAATAATCACTGTCCCCCATGACAGCAAACACTGCTCGTCTATAATACTCGCTGTCCCCCTATGACAGCAAACACTGCCTGTCTATAATACTCACTGTCCCCCTATGACAGTAAAGACTGCCTGTCTATAATACTCACTGTCCCCCTATGACAGTAAACACTGCCCGTCTATAATACTCAGTGCCCCCCATGACAGGAAACACTGCCTGTCTATAATACTCTCTGTCCCTCTATGACAGCAAACACTGCCTGTCTATAATACTCACTGTCCCCCTATGACAGCAAACACTGCTCGTCTATAATACTCACTGTCCCCCTATGACAGCAAACGCTGCCTGTCTATAATACTCACTGCCCCCTATGACAGTAAAGACTGCCTGTCTATAATACTCACTGTCCCCCTATGACAGTAAACACTGCCCGTCTATAATACTCACTGCCCCCAATGACAGGAAACACTGTCCATCTAGTATACTCACTTTCCCCAATGACAGTAAACACCGCCTGTCTATAATACTCACTGTCCCGCTATGACAGCAAACGCTGCCTGTCTATAATACTCACTGTCCCCCAATGACAGCAAACGCTGCCTGTCTATAATACTCACTGTCTCCCTATGACAGCAAACACTGCTCGTCTATAATACTCGCTGTCCCCCTATGACAGCAAACACTGCCAGTCTATAATACTGACTGTCCCCCTATGACAGGAAACACTGCCTGTCTATAATACTCACTGTCCCCCTATGACAGCATACACTGCCTGTCTATAATACTCACTGCCCCCCTATGACAGTAAACACAGTCTGTCTATAATACTCGCTGTCCCCCTATGACAGCAAACGCAGCCTGTCAATAATACTCACTGTCCCTCTATGACAGTAAAGACTGCCTGTCTATAATACTCACTGTCCCCCTATGACAGCAAACACTGCCTGTCTATAATACTCACTGTCCCCCTATGACAGTAAAGACTGCCTGTCTATAATACTCACTGTCCCCCTATGACAGTAAACACTGCCCGTCTGTAATACTCACTGCCCCCATGACAGGAAACACTGCCTGTCTATACTACTCACTGTCCCTCTGTGACAGCAAACACTCCCTGTGTATAATACTCACTGTCCCCCTATGACAGCAAAGGCTGCCTGTCTATAATACTCACTGTCCCCCTATGACAGCAAACACTGCCTGTCTATAATACTCACTGTCCCCCCATGATCGCAAACGCTGCCTGTCTATAATACACTCTGTCCCCCTATGACAGTAAAGAATGCCTGTCTATAATACTCACTGTCCCCCTATGACAGCAAACGCTGCCTGTCTATAATACTCATTGTCCCCCTATGACAGCAAACACTGCCCGTCTATAATACTCACTGCCACCCATGACAGGAAACAGTGTCCATTTATACTACTCACTGCCCCCCATGTCAGGAAACACTGTCCATCTAACATACTCACTGTCCCCCTATTACAGCAAATATTGTCCATCTATAATATTCACTGTCCCCCTATGACAGCAAACGCTGCTCGTCTATAATACTCACTGTCCTCCTATGACAGCAAACGCTGTTCGTCTAGAATAATCACTGTCCCCCATGACAGCAAACACTGCTCGTCTAAAATATTCGCTGTCCCCCTATGACAGCAAACACTGCCCGTCTATAATACTCACTGCCCCCCATGACAGTAAAGACTGCTTGCCTATAATACTCACTGTCCCCCTATGACAGCAAACACTGCCTGTCTATACTACTCACTGACCCCCTATGACAGCAAAAATTGCCTGTCTATAATACTCGCTGTCCCCCTATGAAAGCAAACGCTGCCTGTCAATAATACTCACTGTCCCCATATGACAGTAAAGACTGCCTGTCTATAATACTCACTGTCCCCCTATGACAGCAAACACTGCCTGTCTATAATACTCACTGTCCCCCTATGACAGTAAAGACTGCCTTTCTATAATACTCACTGTCCCCCTATGACAGTAAACACTGCCCGTGTATAATACTCACTGACCCCATGACAGCAAACACTGCCTGTCTATAATACTCACTGTCCCCATGACAGCAAACACTGCCTGTCTATAATACTCACTGTCCACCTATGACAGCAAACACTGCCTGTCTATAATACTCACTGTCCCCCTATGACAGCAAACACTGCCTGTCTATAATACTCACTGTCCCCCCTATGACAGCAAAAATTGCCTGTCTATAATACTCACTGTCCCCCTATGACAGCAAACACTGCCTGTCTATAATACTCACTGACCCCTATGATAGTAAAGACTGCCTGTCTATAATAGTCACTGCCCTCCATGACAGAAACACTGCCTGTCTATAATACTCACTGTCCCCCTATGACAGCAAACACTGCCTGTCTATAATACTCACTGTCCCCCTATGACAGCAAACACTGCCTGTCTATAATACTCACTGTCCCCCTATGACAGTAAAGACTGCCTGTCTATAATACTCACTGTCCCCCTATGACAGTAAACACTGCCTGTCTATAATACTCACTGTCCCCCTATGATAATAAACACTGCCTGTCTATAATACTCACTGCCCTCCATGACAGGAAAAGCTGTCCATCTAGTATACTCACTGTACCCCATGACAGTAAACACTGCCTGTCTATAATACTCACTGTCCCCCTATGACAGCAAACGCTGCTCGTCCAAAATACTCACTGTCCCCCTATGACAGCAAACGCTGCCTGTCTATAATACTCACTGTCCCCCTATGACAGCAAACACTGCTGGTCAATAATACTCACTGTCCCCCTATGACAGCAAACACTGCTTGTCTATAATACTCAATGTCCCCCTATGACAGCAAACACTGCCTGTCTATAATACTCAATGTACCCCTATGACAGCAAACAGTGCCTGTCTATAATACTCACTGTCCCCCATGACAGCAAACACTGCCTGTCTATAATACTCACTTTCCCCCATGACAGTAAACACCGCCTGTCTATAATACTCACTGTCCCGCTATGACAGCAAACGCTGCTCGTCCAAAATACTCACTGTCCCCCTATGACAGCAAACGCTGCCTGTCTATAATACTCACTGTCCCCCTATGACAGCAAACACTGCTCGTCTATAATACTCGCTGTCCCCCTATGACAGCAAACACTGCCTGTCTATAATACTCACTGTCCCCCTATGACAGCAAACACTGCCTGTCTATAATACTCACTGTCCCCCTATGACAGCAAACACTGCCTGTCTATAATACTCACTGTCCCCCTATGACAGCAAACACTGCCTGTCTATAATACTCACTGTCCCCCTATGACAGCAAAGACTGCCTGTCTATAATACTCACTGTCCCCCTATGACAGCAAACACTGCCTGTCTATAATACTCACTGTCCCCCTATGACAGTAAAGACTGCCTGTCTATAATACTCACTGTCCCCCTATGACAGTAAACACTGCCCGTCTATAATACTCACTGTCCCCCCATGACAGTAAACACTGCCTGTCTATAATACTCACTGTCCCCCTATGATAGTAAAGACTGCCTGTCTATAATACTCACTGTCCCCCTATGACAGCAAAAACTGTCTGTCTATAATACTCACTGTCCCCCTATGACAGCAAACGCTGCCTGTCTATAATACTCACTGTCCCCCTATGACAGCAAACGCTGCCTGTCTATAATACTCACTGTCCCCCTATGACAGTAAAGAATGCCTGTCTATAATACTCACTGTCCCCCTATGACAGTAAACACTGCCTGTCTATAAAACTCACTGCCCCCCATGACAGGAAAAACTGTCCATCTATAATACTCACTGCCCCCCATGACAGTAAACACTGCCTGTCTATAATACTCACTGTCCCCTATGACAGCAAACGCTTGCTCGTCTATAATATTCACTGTCCCCCTATGACAGCAAACGCTGCTCGTCTATAATACTCACTGTCCCCCTATGACAGCAAACACTGCTCGTCTATAATACTCGCTGTCCCCCTATGACAGCAAACACTGCCTGTCTATAATACTCACTGTCCCCCTATGACAGCAAACACTGCCTGTCTATAATACTCACTGTCCCCCTATGACAGAAAAAATTGCCTGTCTATAATACTCACTGTCCCCCTATGACAGCAAACACTGCCTGTCTATAATACTCACTGTCCCCCTATGACAGCAAACACTGCCTGTCTATAATACTCACTGTCCCCCTATGACAGCAAACACTGCCTGTCTATAATACTCACTGTCCCCCTATGACAGTAAAGACTGCCTGTCTATAATACTCACTGTCCCCCTATGACAGCAAACACTGCCTGTCTATAATACTCACTGTCCCCCTATGACAGTAAACACTGCCTGTCTATAATACTCACTGTCCCCCTATGACAGCAAACACTGGCCGTCTATAATACTCACTGTCCCCCTATGACAGCAAACACTGCCTGTCTATAATATTCACTGTCCCCCTATGACAGCAAACACTGCCAGACTATAATACTCACTGTCCCCCTATGACAGCAAACACTGCCTGTCTATAATACTCACTGCCCCCCTATGACAGCAAACACTGCCTGTCTATAATACTCACTGTCCCCCTATGACAGCAAACACTGCCTGTCTATAATACTCACTGTCCCCCTATGACAGCAAACACTGCCTGTCTATAATACTCACTGTCCCCCTATGACAGCAAACACTGCCTGTCTATAATACTCACTGTCCCCCTATGACAGGAAACACTGCCTGTCTATAATACTCACTGTCCCCCTATGACAGTAAACACTGCCTGTCTATAATACTCACTGTCCCCCTATGACAGCAAACGCTGCTCGTCTATAATACTCACTGTCCCCCTATGACAGCAAACGCTGCCTGTCTATAATACTCACTGTCCCCCTATGACAGCAAACACTGCTCGTCTATAATACTCACTGTCCCCCTATGACAGCAAACACTGCCTGTCTATAATACTCACTGTCCCCCTATGACAGCAAACACTGCCTGTCTATAATACTCACTGTCCCCCTATGACAGCAAACACTGCCTGTCTATAATACTCACTGTCCCCCTATGACAGCAAACACTGCCTGTCTATAATACTCACTGTCCCCCATGACAGCAAACACTGCCTGTCTATAATACTCACTGTCCCCCTATGACAGCAAACACTGCCTGTCTATAATACTCACTGTCCCCCTATGACAGCAAACACAGTCTGTCTATAATACTCACTTTCCCCCTATGACAGCAAACACTGCCCGTCTATAATACTCACTGCCCCCTATGACAGGAAACACTGCCTGTCTATAATACTCACTGTCCCCCTATGACAGCAAACACTGCCCGTCTATAATACTCACTGTCCCCCTATGACAGCAAACACTGCCTGTCTATAATACTCACTGTCCCCCTATGACAGCAAACACTGCCTGTCTATAATACTCACTGTCCCCTATGACAGCAAACACTGCCTGTCTATAATACTCACTGTCCCCCTATGACAGCAAACACTGCCTGTCTATAATACTCACTGTCCCCCTATGACAGTAAACGCTGCTCGTCTATAATACTCACTGTCCCCCTATGACAGCAAACACTGCCTGTCTATAATACTCACTGTCCCCCTATGACAGCAAACACTGCCTGTCTATAATACTCACTGTCCCCCTATGACAGCAAACACTGCTGTCTATAATACTCACTGTCCCCCTATGACAGCAAACACTGCCTGTCTATAATACTCACTGTCCCCCTATGACAGTCAAATACTGTCTGTCTATAATACTCACTGACCCCTATGACAGCAAACAGCTGCCTGTCTATAATACTCACTGTCCCCCCTATGACAGAAACGACTGCCTGTCTATAATACTCACTGTCCCCCTATGAAGCAAACGCTGCCTGTCTATAATACTCACTGTCCCCCTATGACAGCAAAACAATGCCTGTCTATAATACTCACTGTCCCCACCTATGACAGTAAAACTGCCTGTCTATAATATCCACTGTCCCCTATGACAGCAAACACTGCCGTCTATAATACTCACTGTCCCCATATGACAGCAAACACTGCCTCATCTATAATACTCACTGTCCCCCTATGACAGAAAACGCTGCCTGAATATAATACTCACTGTCCCCCTATGACAGCAAACACTGCCTGTCTATAATAGTCACTGTCCCCCTATGACAGCAAACACTGCCTGTCTATAATAATCACTATCCCCGTATGACAGCAAACATTGCCCATCTATAATACTCACTGCCCCCCATGACAGGAAACACTGCCTGTCTATAATACTCACTGTCCCCCTATGACAGCAAACACTGCCGTCTATAATACTCACTGTCCCCCTATGACAGCAAACACGGCTCATCTATAATACTCACTGTCCCCCTATGACAGCAAACGCTGCCTGAATATAATACTCACTGTCCCCCTATGACAGCAAACACTACCTGTCTATAATACTCACTGTCCCCCTATGACAGGAAAAGACTGCCTGTCTATAATACTCACTGTCCCCCTATGACAGCAAACACTGCCTGTCTATAATACTCACTGTCCCTCCATGACAGGCAAACACTGTCCTCTAGTATATTCACTGTCCCCCTATGACAGTAAACACTGCCTGTCTATAATACTCACTGTCCCCCTATGACAGCAAAGACCTGCTCGTCCATAATACTCACTGTCCCCCTATGACAGCAAACACTGCTGTCTATAATACTCACTGTCCCCTATGACAGCAAACATTGCCTGTCTATAATACTCGCTGCTCCCCTATGACAGTAAACACTGCCTGTCTATAATACTCACTATCCCCTATGACAGTAAAGACTGCCTGTCTATAATACAGACTGTCCCCCCATGACAGTAAACACTGCTCGTCTATAATACTCACTGGCCCACTATGACAGTAAACACTGCCCATCTATAATACTCACTGTCCCCCTAGGTCAGCAAACGCTGCCTGTCTATAATACTCACAGTCCCCCTATGACAGTAAACACTGCCTGTCTATAATACTCACTGTCCCCCTATGACAGCAAACACTGCCTGTCTATAATACTCACTGTCCCCCTATGACAGAAACACTGCCTGTCTATAATACTCACTGTCCCCCGTATGACAGCAAACACTGCCTGTCTATAATACTCACTGTCCCGCATATGACAGCAAACACGGCCGTCTATAATACTCACTGTCCCCCTATGACAGAAAACGCTGCCTGTTATAATACTCACTGTCCCCCTATGACAGCAAATACTGCCCGTCTATAATACTCACTGTCCCCCTATGACAGTAAAGACTGCCTGTCTATAATAATCACTGACCCCCTATGACAGCAAACACTGCCCATCTATAATACTCACTGCCCCCCATGACAGGAAACACTGCCTGTCTATAATACTCACTGTCCCCCTATGACAGCAAACACTGCCTGTCTATAATACTCACTGTCCCCCTATGACAGCAAACACTGCCTGTCTATAATACTCACTGTCCCCCTATGACAGCAAACGCTGCCTGTCTATAATACTCACTGTCCCCCTATGACAGCAAACACTGCCTGTCTATAATACTCACTGTCCCCCTATGACAGCAAACACTGCCTGTCTATAATACTCACTGTCCCCCTATGACAGCAAACACTGCCTGTCTATAATACTCACTGTCCCCCTATGACAGAAAAACTGTCCAGTCTATAATACTCACTGTCCCCCTATGACAGTAAACACTGCCTGTCTATAATACTCACTGTCCCCCAATGACAGCAAACGCTGCTTGTCTATAATACTCACTGTCCCCCTATGACAGCAAACACTGCCTGTCTATAATACTCACTGTCCCCCTATGACAGCAAACACTGCTCGTCTATAATACTCGCTGTCCCCCTATGACAGCAAACACTGCCTGTCTATAATACTCACTGTCCCCCTATGACAGCAAAGACTGCCTGTCTATAATACTCACTGTCCCCCTATGACAGCAAACACTGCCTGTCTATAATACTCACTGTCCCCCTATGACAGCAAAAATTGCCTGTCTATAATACTCACTGTCCCCTATGACAGCAAACACTGCCTGTCTATAATACTCACTGTCCCCCTATGACAGCAAAACGCTGCTGTCTATAATACTCACTGTCCCCCTATGACAGCAAACACTGCCTGTCTATAATACTCACTGTCCCCCTATGACAGCAAACACTGCCTGTCTATAATACTCACTGTCCCCCTATGACAGCAAACACTGCCTGTCTATAATACTCACTGTCCCCCTATGACAGGAAACACTGCCTGTCTATAATACTCACTGTCCCCCTATGACAGCAAACACTGCCTGTCTATAATACTCACTGTCCCCCTATGACAGCAAACACTGCCAGTCTATAATACTCACTGTCCCCCTATGACAGCAAACACTGCCTGACTATAATACTCACTGTCCCCCTATGACAGCAAACACTGCCTGTCTATAATACTCACTGTCCCCCTATGACAGTAAACACTGCCTGTCTATAATACACACTGTCCCCCTATGACAGCAAACACTGCCCATCTATACTACTCACTGTCCCCTATGACAGCAAACACTGCCTGTCTATAATACACACTGTCCCCCTATGACAGCAAACACTGCCTGTCTCTAATACTCACTGTCCCCCTATGACAGCAAACACCGCTCGTCTATAATACTCACTGTCCCCCTATGACAGCAAACGCTGCCTGTCTATAATATTCACTGTCCCCACATGACAGCAAACACTGCCTGTCTATAATACTCACTGTCCCCCTATGACAGTAAAGAATGCCTGTCTATAATACTCACTGTCCCCCTATGACAGCAAACGCTGCCTGTCAATAGTACTCACTGTCCCCCTATGACAGTAAAGACTGCCAGTCTATAATACTCACTGTCCCCCTATGACAGCAAACACTGCCTGTCTATAATACTCACTGTCCCCCTATGACAGCAAACACTGCCTGTCTATAATACTCACTGTCCCCCTATGACAGCAAACACTGCCTGTCTATAATACTCACTGTCCCCCTATGACAGCAAACACTGCCTGTCTATAATACTCACTGTCCCCCTATGACAGCAAAGACTGTCTTGTCTATAATACTCCTGTCCCCCTATGACAGCAAACACTGCCTGTCTATAATACTCACTGTCCCCCTATGACAGCAAACACTGCCTGTCTATAATACTCACTGTCCCCTATGACAGCAAACACTGCCTGTCTATAATACTCACTGTCCCCCTATGACAGCAAACGACTGCTGTCTATAATACTCACTGTCCCCCTATGACAGCAAACACTGCACGTCTATAATACTCACTGCCCCTATGACAGCAAACACTGCCTGTCTATAATACTCACTGTCCCCCAATGACAGCAAACACTGCCTGTCTATAATACTCACTGTCCCCGATGAAGCAAACACTGCCTGTCTATAATACTCACTGTCCCCTATGACAGCAAACACTGCCTGTCTATAATACTCACTGTCCCCCTATGACAGTAAACAGCTGCCTGTCTATAATACTCACTGTCCCCCTATGACAGCAAACACTGCCGTCTATAATACTCACTGTCCCCCGATGACAACAAACGCTGCTCATCTAGAATACTCACTGTCCCCCCATGACAGAAACACTGCCTGTCTATAATACTCACTGTCCCCCTATGACAGCAAACACTGCCTCGTCTATAATACTCACTGTCCCCCTATGACAGCAAACCTGCCTGTCTATAATACTCACTGTCCCCCTATGACAGCAAACCCTGCCTGTCTATAATACTCACTGTCCCCCTATGACAGCAAACACTGCCAGTCTATAATACTCACTGTCCCCCTATGACAGGAAACACTGCCTGTCTATAATACTCACTGTCCCCTATGACAGCAAACACTGCCTGTCTATAATACTCACTGTCCCCCATGACAGAAAAAATTGCCTGTCTATAATACTCACTGTCCCCCTATGACAGCAAACACAGCCTGTCAATAATACTAACTGCCCCCCTATGACAGCAAACGCTGCTCGACTATAATACTCACTGTCCCCCTATGACAGAAACACTGCCTGTCTATAATACTCACTGTCCCCCTAGACAGCAAACACTGCTGTCTATAATACTCACTGTCCCCCTATGACAGTAAACACTGCCTGTCTATAATACTCACTGTCCCCCTATGATAGTAAAGACTGCCTGTCTATAATACTCACTGTCCTCCATGACAGAAAACTCTGCCTGTCTATAATACTCACTGTCCCCATGACAGCAAACACTGCCTGTCTATAATACTCTCTGTCCCCTATGACAGCAAACACTGCCTGTCTATAATACTCACTGTCCCCCTATGACAGCATAAACTGCCTTCTATAATACTCACTGTCCCCCCTATGAAAGCAAACCCTGCCTGTCTATAATACTCACTGTCCCCCCTATGACAGTAAACGCTGCCTGTCTATAATACTCACTGTCCCCCTATGACAGTAAAGACTTGCCTGTCTATACTACTCACTGTCCCCCTATGACAGCAAACACTGCTCGTCTATAATACTCACTGTCCCCCTATGACAGCAAAACACTCCTTCTATAATACTCACTTCCCCCCTATGACAGCAAACACTGCTCGTCTATAATACTCACTGTCCCCTATGACAGCAAACACTGCCTGTCTATAATACTCACTGTCCCCATGACAGCAAACGACTGCTCGTCTATAATACTCACTGTCCCCCTATGACAGCAAACGACTGCCTGTCTATAATACTCACTGTCCCCTATGACAGTAAACACTGTCTGTCTATAATACTCACTGTCCCCCTATGACAGCAAACACTGCCTGTCTATAATACTCACTGTCCCCCAATGACAGCAAACACTGCCCGTCTATAATACTCACGGTCCCCCTATGACAGCAAACACTGCCTGTCTATAATACTCACTGTCCCCCTATGACAGCAAACACTGCTCGTCTATAATACTCACTGTCCCCCTATGACAGCTAAACACGCTCGTCTATAATACTCACTGTCCCCCTATGACAGAAAGACCTGCCTGTCTTATAATACTCACTGCCCCCTATGACAGGAAACACTGCCTGTCTATAATACTCAGCTGTCCCCCTATGACAGGCAAAACACTGCTCGTCTATAATACTCACTGTCCCCCTATGACAGAAAAGTCTGCTCGTCTATAATACTCACTGTCCCCCTATGACAGCAAACACTGCCTGTCTATAATACTCACTGTCCCCCTATGACAGCAAACACGCGCTGTCTATAATACTCAATGTCCCCTATGACAGCAAACACTGCCTGTCTATAATACTCACTGTCCCCCCATGACAGGAAAAACTGCCTGTCCTATAATACTCACTGTCCCCCTATGACAGCGAAACAGCTGCCTGTCTATAATACTCACTGTCCCCCTATGACAGCAAACGACTGCCGTCTAGAATATTCACTGTCCCCTTGACAGAAAAGAGCTGTCGCTCTATATACCACTGTCCCCCTATGACAGCAAACACTGCTCGTCTATAATACTCACTGTCCCCCTATGACAGCCAACATGCCTGTCTATAATACTCACTGTCCCCCTATGACAGCAAACACTGCCTGTCTATAATACTCACTGTCCCCCTATGACAGCAAACACTGCCTGTCTATAATACTCACTGTCCCCTATGACATCAAACACTGCCTGTCTATAATACTCACTGCCCTCCTATGACAGCAAAAGCTGTCCATCTAGTATACTCACTGTCCCCCTATGACAGTAAACACTGCCTTTCTATAATATCACTGTCCCCCTATGACAGCAAACGCTGCTCTTCGATAATACTCACTGTCCCCCAATGACAGCAAACGCTGCTTGTCTATAATACTCACTGTCCCCCTATGAAAGCAAACACTGCCTCGTCTATAATACTCAGCTGTCCGCCTATGACAGCAAACACTGCTGTCTATAATACTCACTGTCCCCTATGACAGCAAACACTGCCTGTCTATAATACTCACTGTCCCCACATGACAGCAAACACTGCTCGTCTATAATACTCACTGTCCCCCTATGACAGCAAACAGCTGCCTGTTATAATACTCACTGTCCCCCTATGACAGCAAACGACTGCCTGTCTATATTACTCACTGTCCCCCTATGACAGTAAACACTGCCTGTCTATAATACTCACTGTCCCCCTATGACAGCAAACAGCTGCCTGTCTATAATACTCATTGTCCCCCTATGACAGAAACACTGCCTGTCTATAATACTCACTGCCCCCTATGACAGGCAAAAGCTGTCCCGTCTATAATACTCACTGCCCCCTATGACAGGCAAACAGTGCTCATCTATAATACTCACTGTCCCCTATCACAGCAAATACTGTCCTGTCTATAATACTCACTGTCCCCCTATGACAGCAAACGCTGCTCGTCTATAATACTCACTGCCCCCTATGACAGCAAACACTGCTCGTCTATAATACTCGCTGTCCCCCTATGACAGCAAAAACTGCCTGTCAATAATACTCACTGTCCCCATATGACAGCAAACACTGCCTGTCTATAATACTCACTGTCCCCCTATGACAGCAAAAATTGCCTGTCTATAATACTCACTGTGCCCCATGACAGCAAACGTTGCCTGTCTATAATACTCACTGTCCCCCATGACAGGAAACACTGCCTGTCTATAATACTCACTGTCCCCCTATGACAACAAACACTGCCTGTCTATAATACTCACTGTCCCCCTATGACAGCAAACACTGCCTGTCTATAATACTCACTGTCCCCCTATGACAGAAAACACTGCCTGTCTATAATACTCACTGTCCCCCTATGACAGCAAACACGTGCTGTCTATAATACTCACTGTCCCCCTATGACAGCAAACGCTGCCTGTCTATAATACTCACTGTCCCCCTATGACAGTAAAGACTGCCTGTCTATAATACTCACTGTCCCCCTATGACAGTAAAGACTGCCTGTCTATAATACTCACTGTCCCCCTATGACAGTAAACACTGCCGTCTATAATTACTCACTGCCCCCTATGACAGGAAACACTGCCTGTCTATAATACTCACTGTCCCCTATGACAGCAAACCTGCCTGTCTATAATACTCACTGTCCCCCTATGACAGCAAACACTGCCGTCTATAATACTCACTGTCCCCGCTATGACAGAAACGCTGCCTGTCAAAATACTCACTGTCCCCCTATGACAGCAAACCTGCCTGTCTATAATACTCACTGTCCCCTATGACAGCAAACACTGCCTGTCTAATAATTCTCACTGTCCCCCTATGACAGCAAACACTGCTTCGTCTATAATACTCACTGTCCTCCTATGACAGCAAACACTGGCTGTTCCTAATACTCACTGTCCCCCTATGACAGCAAACACTGCCTGTCAATAATACTCACTGTCCCCATATGACAGCAAACGCTGCTGTCTATAATACTCACTGGTCCCCATATGACAGCAAACGCACTGCTGGTCTATAATACTCACTGTCCCCCTATTGACAGCAAAGACTGCCTGTCTATAATACTCACTGTCCCCCTATGACAGCAAACACTGCCTGTCTATAATACTCACTGTCCCCCTATGACAGTAAAGACTGCCTGTCTATAATACACACTCTCCCCCATGACAGCAAACGCTGTCTGTCTATAATACTCATTGTCCCCCTATGACAGCAAACACTGCCTGTCTATAATACTCACTGTCCCCCTATGACAGCAAACACTGCCCTGTCTATAATACTCACTGTCCCCCTATGACAGCAAACACTGCCTGTCTATAATACTCACTGTCCCCCTATGACAGCAAACACTGCTCGTCTATAATACTCACTGTCCCCCTATGACAGCAAACACTGCCTGTCTATAATACTCACTGTCCCCCTATGACAGCAAACACTGCCCGTCTATAATACTCACTGTCCCCCTATGACAGCAAACACTGCCTGTCTATAATACTCACTGTCCCCCCTATGACAGCAAACACTGCCTGTCTATATACTCAGCTGCCCCCCTATGACAGCAAAACGCTTGCCTGTCAATAATACTCCCTGACCCCTATGACAGCTAAAGCACTGCTCGTCTATAATACTCGCTGTCCCCCTAGACAGCTAACACACTGCTAGTCTATAATACTCACTGCCCCCCATGACATGCAGAACACTGCCTGTCTATAATACTCACTGTCCCCCCTATGACTAGCTAAGCACTGCCTGGCTATAATACTCACTGGCCCCTCAATGGACAGGCAAACACTGTCCGATCCTATATACTCACTTTCCCCCTATGACAGTAAACACAGCTGTCCTATAATACTCACTGTCCCGCCTATGACAGCAAACAGCTGCCTGTCTATAAACTCACTGTCCCCCGATGACAAGAAACAGCTGCCTGTCTATTATACGGCACTGTCCCCCTATGACAGCAAAGACGCTGCTCGTCTATAATACTCGACAGTCCCCCTTTGACAGTAAAACTGCCCAGTCTATATACTCACTGACACCCTATGACAGCAAACACTGCCTTCTATAATACTCACTGTCCCCTATGACAGCAAACGCTGCCTGTCTATAATACTCACTGTCCCCCTATGACAGCAAACGCTGCCTGTCTATAATACTCACTGTCCCCCCTATGACAGAAAAGACTGCCTGTCTATAATACTCACTGTCCCCCTATGACAGCAAACACTGACTGTCTATAATACTCACTGTCCCCCTATGACAGCTAAAGACTGCCCTGTCTATAATACTCACTGTCCCCCTATGACAGCAACACTGCCTGTCTATAATACTCACTGTCCCCCTATGACAGTAAACGACTGCCTGTCTATAATACTCACTGTCCCCCTATGACAGCAAAACCTGCCCGTCTATAATACTCACTGTCCCCCTATGACAGCAAACACTGCCTGTCTATAATACTCACTGTCCCCCTATGACAGCAAACACTGCCCTGTCTATAATATCCACTGTCCCCCTTATGACAGCAAACACTGCCAGTCTATAATATCACTGTCCCCCTATGACAGCAAAAGCTGCCTGTCTATAATACTCACTGTCCCCCTATGACAGCAAACACTGCCTGTCTATAATACTCACTGTCCCCCTATGACAGTAAAGACTGCCGGTCTATAATACTCACTGTCCCCCTATGACAGCAAACACTGCCTGTCTATAATACTCACTGTCCCCCTATGACAGCAAACACTGCCTGTCTATAATACTCACTGTCCCCCTATGACAGCAAACGCTGCCTGTCTATAATACTCACTGTCCCCCTATGACAGCAAACACTGCCTGTCTATAATACTCACTGTCCCCCTATGACAGCAAACACTGCCTGTCTATAATACTCACTGTCCCCCGATGACAGCAAACACAGTCTGTCTATAATACTTGCTGCCCCCCTATGACAGCAAACGCTGCCTGTCAATAATACTCACTGTCCCCCTATGACAGTAAAGACTGCCTGTCTATAATACTCACTGTCCCCCTATGACAGTAAAGACTGCCTGTCTATAATACTCACTGTCCCCCTATGACAGCAAACGCTGCTCGTCTATAATACTCACTGTCCCCCTATGACAGCAAACACTGCTCGTCTATAATACTCACTGTCCCCCTATGACAGCAAACACTGCCTGTCTATAATACTCACTGTCCCCCTATGACAGCAAACACTGCCTGTCTATAATACTCACTGTCCCCCTATGACAGCAAACACTGCCTGTCTATAATACTCACTGTCCCCCTATGACAGCAAACACTGCCCGTCTATAATACTCACTGTCCCCCTATGACAGCAAACCCTGCCCGTCTATAAGTACTCACTGTCCCCCTATGACAGCAAACGCTGCCTGTCTATAATACTCACTGTCCCCCTATGCCAGTAAAAACTGCCTGTCTATAATACTCACTCTCCCCCTATGACAGCAAACGCTGCCTGTATATAATACTCACTGTCCGCCCCTATGACAGAAAACGGCTGCCTGTCTATAATACTCACTGTCCCCCTATGACAGTAAAGACTGCCTGTCTATAATACTCACTGTCCCCCTATGACAGCAAACTCTGCTCGTCTATAATACTCACTGTCCCCTATGACAGCAAACACTGCCTGTCTATAATACTCACTGTCCCCCTATGACAGCAAACACTGCCTGTCTTAATACTCACTGTCCCCCTATGACAGCAAACACTGCTCGTCTATAATACTCACTGTCCCCCTATGACAGCAAACACTGATCGTCTATAATACTCGCTGACCCCTATGACAGCAAACACTGTCTGTCTATAATACTCACTGTCCCCCTATGACAGCAAAAAACGCTGCCTGTCAATAATACTCACTGTCCCCCTATGACAGTAACGACTGCCTGTCTATAATACTCACTGTCCCCCTATGACAGCAAACACTGCCTGTCTATAATACTCACTGTCCCCCTATGACAGTAAACACTGCCTGTCTATAATACTCACTGTCCCCCTATGACAGTAAAGACTGCCTGTCTATAATACTCACTGCCCCCTATGACAGCAAACACTGCCTGTCTATAATACTCACTGTCCCCCTATGACAGTAAACACTGCCTGTCTATAATACTCACTGTCCCCCTATGACAGCAAACGCTGCCTGTCTATAATACTCACTGTCCCCCTATGACAGCAAACACTGCCTGTCTATAATACTCACTGTCCCCCTATGACAGCAAACACTGCCTGTCTATAATACTCACTGTCCCCCTATGACAGCAAACACTGCCTGTCTATAATACTCACTGTCCCCTATGACAGCAAACACTGCCTGTCTATAATACTCACTGTCCCCCTATGACAGCAAACACTGCCTGTCTATAATACTCACTGTCCCCCTATGACAGCTAAACACTGCTGTCTATAATACTCACTGTCCCCCTATGACAGCAAACACTGCCTGTCCTATAATACTCACTGTCCCCCTATGACAGCAAACACTGCCTCGTCTATAATACTCACTGTCCCCCTATGACAGCAAACACTGCCTGTCTATAATACTCACTGTCCCCCATGACAGCAAACACTGCCTGTCTATAATATTCACTGTCCCACTATGACAGCAAACAATGCCTGTCTATAATACTCACTGCCCCCCTATGACAGTAAACATGCCATAGTATATAATAATCAGCTGTCCCCCTATGACAGGAAAACTGCCGCCAGTCTATAATACTCACTTTCCCCCTATGACAGTAAACACTGCCTTGTCTATAATACTCCACTGTCCCCCTATGACAGTAAACACTGCCTGTCTATAATACTCACTGTCCCCCTATGACAGCAAACACTGCCTGTCTATAATACTCACTGTCCCCCTATGACAGCAAACACTGCCTGTCTATAATACTCACTGTCCCCTATGACAGCAAACACTGCCTGTCTATAATACTCACTGTCCCCCTATGACAGCAAACACTGCCTGTCTATAATACTCACTGTCCCCCTATGACAGCAAACACTGCCTGTCTATAATACTCACTGTCCCCCTATGACAGCAAAAATTGCCTGTCTATAATACTCACTGTCCCCCTATGACAGCAAACGCTGCCTGACAATAATACTCACTGTCCCCCTATGACAGCAAACACTGCTAGTCTATAATACTCACTGTCCCCCTATGACAGCAAACACTGCCTGTCTATAAAACTCACTGTCCCCCTATGACAGCAAACACTGCCTGTCTATAATACTCACTGTCCCCCTATGACAGCAAACACTGCCTGTCTATAATACTCACTGTCCCCCCTATGACAGCAAATACTGCCTGTCTATAATACTCACTGTCCCCCTATGACAGTAAAGACTGCCTGTCTATAATACTCTCTGTCCCCCTATGACAGCAAATACTGTCTGTCTATAATACTCACTGACCCCTATGACAGCAAACACTGGCTGTTCCTAATACTCACTGTCCCCCTATGACAGCAAACACTGCCTGTCTATAATACTCATGTCCCCTATGACAGCAAACACTGCTGTCTATAATATCTCACTGTCCGCCCGATGACAGCAAACACTGCCAGTCTATAATACTCACTGTCCCCCTATGACAGCAAACACTGCCTGTCTATGAATACTCACTGTCCCCCTATGACAGCAAACGATGCTTGTCCAAAATACTCACTGTCCCCCTATGACAGAAACACTGCCTGTCTATAATACTCACTGTCCCCCTATGACAGCAAACACTGCCTCGTCTATAATACTCACTGTCCCCCTATGACAGCAAACCTGCCTGTCTATAATACTCACTGTCCCCCTATGACAGCAAACACTGCCTGTCTATAATACTCACTGTCCCCCTATGACAGCAAACACTGCCTGTCTATAATACTCACTGTCCCCCTATGACAGCAAACACTGCCTGTCTATAATACTCACTGTCCCCCTATGACAGCAAACACTGCCTGTCTATAATACTCACTGTCCCCCTATGACAGCAAACACTGCCTGTCTATAATACTCACTGTCCCCCTATGACAGCAAACACTGCCTGTCTATAATACTCACTGTCCCCTATGACAGCAAACAGACTGCCTGTCTATAATACTCACTGTCCCCCTATGACAGCAAACACTGCCTGTTCTATAATACTCACTGTCCCCCTATGACAGCAAACACTGCCTGTCTATAATACTCACTGTCCCCCTATGACAGCAAACACTGCCTGTCTATAATACTCACTGTCCCCCTATGACAGTAAACACTGCTGTCTATAATACTCACTGTCCCCCTATGACAGAAACACTGCCTGTCTATAATACTCACTGCCCCCCATGACAGCAAACACTGCCTGTCTATAATACTCACTGCCCCCCTATGAAAGTAAACACTGCCTGTCTATAATACTCACTGTCCCCCTATGACAGCAAACGCTGCCTGTCTATAATACTCACTGTCCCCCTATGACAGAAACACTGCCTGTCTATAATACTCACTGTCCCCCTATGACAGCTAACAATGCCTGTCTATAATACTCACTGTCCCCCTATGACAGCTAAACACTGCCTGTCTATAATACTCACTGTCCCCCTATGACAGCAAACACTGCCTGTCTATAATACTCACTGTCCCCCTATGACAGCAAACACTGCCTGTCTATAATACTCACTGTCCCCCTATGACAGCAAACACTGCCTGTCTATAATACTCACTGTCCCCCTATGACAGCAAACACTGTCGTCTATAATACTCACTGTCCCCCTATGACAGCAAACACTGCCTGTCTATAATACTCACTGTCCCCCTATGACAGCAAACACTGCCTGTCTATAATACTCACTGTCCCCCTATGACAGCAAACACTGCCTGTCTATAATACTCACTGTCCCCCTATGACAGCAAACACTGCCTGTCTATAATACTCACTGTCCCCCTATGACAGCAAACACTGCCTGTCTATAATACTCACTGTCCCCCTATGACAGCAAACACTGCCTGTCTATAATACTCACTGTCCCCCTATGACAGCAAACACTGCCTGTCTATAATACTCACTGTCCCCCTATGACAGCAAACACTGCCTGTCTATAATACTCACTGTCCCCCTATGACAGCAAACACTGCCTGTCTATAATACTCACTGTCCCCCTATGACAGCAAACACTGCTTGTCTATAATACTCACTGTCCCCCTATGACAGTAACGACTGCCTGTCTATAATACTCACTGTCCCCCTATGACAGCAAACACTGCCTGTCTATAATATTCACTGTCCCCCTATGACAGCAAACACTGCCTGTCTATAATACTCACTGTCCCGCTATGAGAGCAAACGCTGCTCGTCCAAAATACTCACTGTCCCCCTATGACAGCAAACGCTGCCTGTCTATAATACTCACTGTTCTCCTATGACAGCAAACACTGCCTGTCTATAATACTCACTGTCCCCATATGACAGCAAACGCTGCCGTCTATAATACTCACTGTCCCCCTATGACAGCAAAACACTGCCTGTCTATAATATCGCCTGTCCCGCTAGACAGCAAAACACTGCTCTGTCTATAATACTCACTGTCCCCCTATGACAGCAAACAATGCCTGTCTATAATACTCACTGTCCCCCTATGACAGCAAATGTTGCCTGTCTATAATACTCACTGTCCCCCTATGACCAGCAAACCTGCCTGTCTATAATACTCACTGTCCCCTATGACAAGAAACGCTGCCCTGACAATAATACTCAGTGTCCCCCTATGACAGCAAACATCTGCTCTGTCTATAATACTCACTGTCCCCCTATGACAGCCAAAGACTGCCTGTCTATAATACTCACTGTCCCCCTATGAACAGCAACACACTGCCTCGTCTATAATACTCACTGTCCCCCTATGACAGCAACACTGCCTGTCTAAATGCTCACTGTCCCCGCATGACAGCAAACGCTGCATCGTACTCAAAATACTCACTGCCCCCCTATGACAGTAAACGCTGACCTGTCTATAATACTCGCTGTCCCCCTATGACAGCAAACGCAGCCTCGTCATAATACTCGCACTGTCCCCCTATGACAGTAAACACTGCTCCGTAATAACTCACTGATCCCCTATGACAGCAAACGCTGCCGTCTATAATACTCACTGTCCTCCTATGACAGCAAACACTGCTCGTCTATAATACTCGCTGTCCCCCTATGACAGCAAACACTGACTGTCTAATACTACTCGACTGTCCCCCAATGACAGCAAAACACTGCCTGTCTATAATACTCCCTGTCCCCCTATGACAGCAAACACTGCCTGTCTCATAATACTCACTGTCCCCCCTATGACAGTAAACACTGTCTGCTATAATACTCACTGGCCCCCTATGTCAGCAAACACTGCCTGTCATAATACTCACTGTCCCCCTATGACAGCAAACGCTGCCTGTCTATAATACTCACGGTCCCCCTATGACAGCAAACACTGCCTCTCTATAATACTCACTGTCCCCCTATGACAGCAAACACTGCCTGTCGCTATATACTAACTGTCCACCTATGACAGGAAACACTGCCTGTCTATAATACGTCACTGTCCCCCTATGACAGGAAAAAGCTGCCAGTCTATAATACTCACTGTCCCCCTATGACAGTAAACACTGCCTGTCTATAATACTCACTGTCCCCCTATGACAGCAAACGATGCCTGTCTATAATACTCACTGTCCCCCTATGACAGCAAACCTGCCTGTCTATAATATCATTTTCCCCCAATGAAAGCAAACACTGCTCGTCCTTAATAATCTCTGTCCCCCTATGACAGCAAACAGCTGCCCTGTCTAAAATACTCACTGTCCCCCTATGACAGCAAACAGCTGCCTGTCTATAATACTCACTGTCCCCCTATGACAGCAAACATTGCCTGTCTATAATACTCAGCTGTCCCCCCTATACAGCAAACACTGCCTGTCTATAATACTCACGTCCCCCTATGACAGCAAACACTGCCTGTCCTATAATACTCACTGTCCCCCTATGACAGCAAACACTGCCTGTCTATAATACTCACTGTCCCCCTTTGACAGTAAAGACTGCCTGTCTATAATACTCGACTGTCCCCCCCTATGACAGCAAACACTGCCTGTCTATAATACTCACTGTCCCCCTATGACAGCAAACACTGCCTGTCTATAATACTCACTGTCCCCCCTATGACAGCAAACACTGCCTGTCTATAATACTCACTGTCCCCCTATGAGACAGAAAAGCTGCCTGTCTATAATACTCACTGTCCCCCTATGACAGTAAAGACCTGCCCGTCTATAATACTCACTGTCCCCCCTATGACAGGAAACACTGCCTGTCTATAATACTCACTGTCCCCTATGACAGTAACGACTGCCTGTCTATAATACTCACTGTCCCCTATGACAGCAAAAGACTGCCTGTCTATAATACTCGCTGTCCCCCTATGACAGCAAACACTGCCTGTCTATAATAATCACTGTCCCGCTATGACAGCAAACGCTGCTCGTCCTATAATACTCACTGTCCCCCTATGACAGCAAACGCTGCCTGTCTATAATACTCACTGTCCCCCTATGACAGCAAACACTGCTCGTCTATAATACTCGCTGTCCCCCTATGACAGCAAACACTGCCTGTCTATAATACTCACTGTCCCCCTATGACAGTAAAGACTGCCTGTCTATAATACTCACTGTCCCCCATGACAGCAAACACTGCCTGTCTATAATACTCACTGTCCCCCTATGACAGTAAACACTGCCTGTCTATAATACTCACTGTCCCCCTATGACAGCAAACACTGCCCGTCTATAATACTCACTGTCCCCCTATGACAGCAAACGCTGCCTGTCTATAATACTCACTGTCCCCCTATGACAGTAAAGACTGCCTGTCTATAATACTCACTGTCCCCCTATGACAGCAAACGCTGCCTGTCTATAATACTCACTGTCCCCCTATGACAGCAAACGCTGCCTGTCTATAATACTCACTGTCCCCCTATGACAGCAAACGCTGCCTGTCTATAATACTCACTGTCCCCCTATGACAGCAAACGCTGCCTGTCTATAATACTCACTGTCCCCCTATGACAGCAAACGCTGCCTGTCTATAATACTCACTGTCCCCCCTATGACAGCAAACACTGCCTCGTATATAATACGTCGCTGGTCCCCCTATGACAGCAAAACACTGCTGTCTATAATACTCACTGTCCCCCTATGACAGCAAACACTGCCCTGTCTCATAAACTCACTGTCCCCCCCATGACAGGCAAACACTGCCTGTCAATAATACTTCACTGTCCCCCCTATGACAGTAAAGACTGCCCTGTCTATAATACTCACTGTCCCCTATGTCAGCAAACACTGCTCTGTCTATAATACTCGCTGCCCCCTATGACAGCAAACTTGCCTGTCTATAATACTCACTGTCCCCCCTATGACAGCAAAACGCTGCCTGTCTATAATACTCACTGTCCCCATATGACAGTAAACGCTGCCCTGTCTATAATACTCACTGTCCCCCCATGACAAGAAACACTGCCCTGTCTAAATACTCACTGTCCCCCTATGAAGTAAACACTGCCTGTCTATAATACTCACTGTCCCCCATGACAGTAAACACTGCCTGTCTATAATACTCACTGTCCCCCTATGACAGCAAACCTGCCTGTCTATAATACTCACTGTCCCCCTATGACAGTAAACACTGCCCTGTCTATAATACTCACTGTCCCCCTATGACAGCAAACACTGCCTGTCTATAATACTCACTGTCCCCTATGACAGGCAAACGCTGCCTGTCTATAATACTCACTGTCCCCCTATGACAGCAAAAACTGCTCGTCTATAATACTCACTGTCCCCCTATGACAGCAAACACTGCCTGTCTATAATACTCACTGTCCCCCTATGACAGAAAACACTGCCTGTCTATAATACTCACTGTCCCCTATGGACAGAAAAGACTGCCTGTCTATAATACTCACTGTCCCCCTATGACAGCAAACACGGCTCTTTTATAATACTCACTGTCCTCCTATGACAGCAAACACTGCCTGAATATAATACTCACTGTCCCCCTATGACAGCAAACGCTGCTCGTCCAAAATACTCACTGTCCCCCTATGACAGCAAACGCTGCCTGTCTATAATACTCACTGTCCCCCTATGACAGCAAACACTGCTGTCTATAATACTCACTGGGCCCCTATGACAGCAAAACACTGCCTGTCTATACTACTCGCTGACCCCCTATGAGAGCTAACGCTGCCTGACTATAACAATCACTTGCCCCCTATGACAGTAAGACTGTCCTGTCTAATAATACTCAGCTGTCCCCCTATGACAGCAACAGCTGCCTGATCCTTAATACTCACTGTCCCCCATGAAAGGAAAACAGTGTCCCTCTATTATACTCTCTTGACCCCTATGAGCAGTAACAACATGCCAGTCTATTATACTACTGTCCCCCTATGACAGCAACAGCCGGCCTGTCATTATAATATCAGTCTGTCCCCTATGACATCAATCGCTGCTCGTCTATAATACTCCCTGGCCCCTCTATGGACAGCAAACGCTGCCAGTCTATAATACTCACTGTCCCCCTATGACAGCAAACACTGCCTGTCTATAATACTCACTGTCCCCCTATGACAGCAAACTCTGCCTGTCTATAATACTCACTGTCCCCCTATGACAGTAACGACTGCCTGTCTATAATACTCACTGTCCCCTATGACAGCTAACACTGCCTGTCTATAATACTCACTGTCCCCTATGACAGAAAAGACTGGCCTGTCTATAATACTCACTGTCCCCCTATGACAGCAAACACTGCCTGTCTATAATACTCACTGTCCCCCTATGACAGCAAACACTGCCTGTCTATAATACTCACTGTCCCCCTATGACAGCAAACACTGCCTGTCTATAATACTCACTGTCCCCCTATGACAGCAAACACTGCCTGTCTATAATACTCACTGTCCCCCTATGACAGCAAACACTGCCTGTCTATAATACTCACTGTCCCCCTATGACAGCAAACATGCCTGTCTATAATACTCACTGTCCCCCTATGACAGCAAACACTGCTGTCTATAATACTCACTGTCCCCCTATGACAGCAAACACTGCCTGTCTATAATACTCACTGTCCCCCTATGACAGCAAACACTGCCTGTCTATAATACTCACTGTCCCCCTATGACAGCAAACACTGCCTGTCTATAATACTCACTGTCCCCCTATGACAGCAAACACTGCCTGTCTATAATACTCACTGCCCCCCTATGACAGTAAACACAGTCTGTCTATAATACTCACTTTCCCCCTATGACAGCAAACGCTGACTGTCTATAATACTCACTGTCCCCCTATGACAGGAAAGACTGCCTGTCTATAATACTCACTGTCCCCCTATGACAGCAAACACTGCCTGTCTATAATACTCACTGTCCCAGCTATGACAGCAAAGACTGACTGTCCTATAATAATCACTGTCCCCCTATGACAGCAAACACTGCCTGTCTATAATACTCACTGTCCCCCCTATGACAGAAACACTGCCTGTCTATAATACTCACTGTCCCCCTAGACAGCAAACACTGCCTGTCTATAATACTCACTGTCCCCCTATGACAGCAAAGCACTGCCTGTCTATAATACTCACTGTCCCCCTATGACAGCAAAACTGCCTGTCTATAATACTCTCTGTCCCCCTATGACAGCAAAGACTGCCTGTCTATAATACTCACTGTCCCCCTATGACAGTAAAGACTGCCCTTCTGAATAATCTCACTGTCCCCATGACAGCAACACTACGCCTGTCTATAATACTCACTGTCCCCCTATGACAGCAAACGACTGCCTGTCTATAATACTCACTGTCCCCCTATGACAGCAAACACTGCCTGTCTATAATACTCACTGTCCCCCTATGAAAGCAAACACTGCCTGCTATAATACTCACTGTCCCCCTATGACAGCAAACGCTGCCTGTCCTATAATACTCACTGTCCCCCAAGACAGCAAACACTGCCTGTCTATAATACTCACTGTCCCGCTATGACAGCAAACACTGCTCGTCTATAATACTCTGACTGTCCCCCTATGACAGGCAAAACTGCACGTCTATAATACTCACTGTTCCCACCTATGACAGAAAAGACTGCCTGTCTATAATACTCACTGCCCCCCTATGACAGAAACACTGCCTGTCTATAATACTCACTGTCCCCTATGACAGCAACACTGCCTGTCTATAATACTCACTGTCCACTTGACAGCAAACACTGCCTGTCTATAATACTCACTGTCCCCTATGACAGCAAACTCTGCCTTGTCTATAATACTCGCTCTCCCCCTATGACAGCAAACGCTGCCTGACAATAATAATCACTGTCCCCCTATGACAGTAAAGACTGCCTGTCTATAATACTCACTGTCCCCCTATGACAGTAAAGACTGCCTGTCTATAATAAACACTGTCCCCCATGACAGAAAGACTGCCCTGTCTATAATACTCACTGTCCCCTATGACAGCAAACACTGCCTGGTCTATAATACTCACTGTCCCCCTATGACAGCAAACACTGCCTGTCTATAATACTCACTGTCCCCCTATGACAGCAAACCTGCCTGTCTATAATACTCACTGTCCCCCTATGACAGCAAACACTGCCTGTCTATAATACTCTCTGTCCCCCTATGACAGCAAACTCTGCCTGTCTATAATACTCACTGTCCCCCTATGACAGGAAAGACTGCTGTCTATAATACTCACTGTCCCCCTATGACAGCAAACACTGCCTGTCTATAATACTCACTGTCCCCCTATGACAGCAAAGCACTGCCTGTCTATAATACTCACTGTCCCCTATGACAGCTAACACTGCCGTCTATAATACTCACTGCCCCCCTATGACAGCAAGACCTGCCTGGTCTATAATACTCACTGTCCCCCTATGACAGCAAACACTGCCTGTCTATAATACTCACTGTCCCCCTATGACAGCAAACACTGCCTGTCTATAATACTCACTGTCCCCCTATGACAGAAACACTGCCTGTCTATAATACTCACTGTCCCCCTATGACAGAAAACTGCCTGTCTATAATACTCACTGTCCCCCCTATGACAGTAAGACTGCCTTGTCTATAATACTCACTGTCCCCCTATGACAGCAAACACTGCTGTCTAGAATACTCACTGTCCCCTATGACAGCAAACACTGCTCGTCTATAATACTCACTGTCCCCCTATGACAGCAAACACTGCCTGTCTATAATACTCACTGCCCCCCTATGACAGCAAACACTGCCTTCTATAATACTCACTGTCCCCCTATGACAGCAAACACTGCCAGTCAATAATACTCACTGTCCCCCTATGACAGCAAAAGACTGCCCTGTCTATAATACTCACTTTCCCCCATGACAGTAAACAGCGCCTGTCAATAATACTCACTGTCCCCCTATGACAGTAAAGACTGCCTGTCTATAATACTCACTGTCCCCCTATGACAGCAAACACTGTCTGTCTATAATACTCACTGTCCCCCTATGACATCAAAGCACTGCCTGTCTATAATACTCACTGTCCCCCTATGACAGCAAACACTGCCTGTCTATAATACTCACTGTCCCCTATGACAGCAAACACTGCCTGTCTATAAAACTCACTGTCCCCCTATGACAGCAAACACTGCCTGTCTATAATACTCACTGTCCCCCTATGACAGCAAACACTGCCTGTCTATAATACTCACTTTCCCCCCTATGACAGTAAACACAGTCTGTCTATAATACTCACTGTCCCCCTATGACAGCAATCGCAGCCTGTCTATAATACTCACTGTCCCCCTATGACAGCAAAAGCTGCCTGTCTATAATACTCACTGTCCCCTATGAACAGAAAGACTGCCTGTCCTATAATACTCACTGTCCCCCTATGACAGGAAAAGCTGCCTGTCTATAATACTCACTGTCCCCCTATGACAGTAAACACTGCCTGTCTATAATACTCACTGTCCCCCTATGACAGCAAACACTGCCTGTCTATACTACTCACTGCCCCCTATGACAGCAAACACTGCCTGTCTATAATACTCACTGTCCCCCTATGACAGCAAACACTGCCTGTCTATAATACTCACTGTCCCCCTATGACAGCAAACACTGCCTGTCTATAATACTCACTGTCCCCCTATGACAGTAAACACTGCCTGTCTATAATACTCACTGTCCCCCTATGACAGCAAACACTGCCTGTCTATAATACTCACTGTCCCCCTATGACAGCAAACACTGCCCATCTATAATACTCACTGTCCCCCTATGACAGCAAACACTGCCTGTCTATAATACTCACTGTCCCCCTATGACAGCAAACACTGCCTGTCTATAATACTCACTGTCCCCCTATGACAGCAAACACTGCTGTCTATAATACTCACTGTCCCCCTATGACAGCAAACACTGCCTGTCTATAATACTCACTGTCCCCCTATGACAGCAAACACTGCCTGTCTATAATACTCACTGTCCCCCTATGACAGCAAACACTGCCTGTCTATAATACTCACTGTCCCCCTATGACAGCAAACACTGCCTGGCCATAATACTCACTGTCCCCCTATGACAGTAAAAACTGCCTGTCTATAATACTCACTGTCCCCCCTATGACAGCAAACACTGCCTGTCTATAATATCACTGTCCCCCTATGACAGCTAAACGACTGCCTGTCTATAATACTCACTGTCCCCCTATGACAGCAAACACTGCCTGTCTATAATACTCACTGTCCCCCTATGACAGCAAACACTGCTGTCTATAATACTCACTGTCCCCTATGACAGTAAGACTGCCTGTCTATAATACTCACTGTCCCCCTATGACAGTAAACACTGCCTGTCTATAATACTCACTGTCCCCCTATGACAGAAACACTGCCTGTCTATAATACTCACTGTCCCCCTATGACAGCAAACACTGCCTGTCCATAAAACTCACTGTCCCCCTATGACAGCAAACATTGCTCGTCCATAATACTCACTGTCCCCCTATGACAGCAAAGACTGCCTGTCTATAATACCTCACTGCCCTCCTATGACAGGAAAAACTGTCCTTCGAGTATACTCACTGTCCCCCTACGACAGCAAACAATGCCTGTCTATAAGACTCACTGTCCCGCTATGACAGCAACACAGCTGCTCGTCTATATTACTCTCTGTCGCCCTATGACAAGCAAAGCGATGCCTGCTTATAATACTCACTGTCCCCCGTATTACAGCAAACACTGCCTGTCTATAATACTCAATGTCCCTCTATGACAGCAAACACTGCCTGTCTATAATACTCACTGACCCCCTATGACAGCAAACACTGCCTGTCTATAATACTCACTGTCCCCCTATGACAGCAAACACTGCCGTCTATAATACTCACTGTCCCCCATGACAGCAAACACTCCCCGTCTATAATACTCACTGCCCCCCATGACAGGAAACACTGTCCATCTAACATACTCACTGTCCCCCTATGACAGCAAACACTGCCTGCCTATAATACTCACTGTCCGCCTATGACAGCAAACACTGCCTGTCTATAATACTCACTGTCCCCCTATGACAGCAAACACTGCCTGTCTATAATACTCACTGTCCCCCTATGACAGCAAACACTGCCTGTCTATAATACTCACTGTCCCCCTATGACAGCAAACACTGCCTGTCTATAATACTCACTGTCCCCCTATGACAGCAAACACTGCCTGTCTATAATACTCACTGTCCCCCTATGACAGCAAACACTGCCTGTCTATAATACTCACTGTCCCCCTATGACAGAAACAATTGCCTGTCTATAATACTCGCTCTCCCCCTATGACAGCAAACGCTGCCTGACAATAATAATCACTGTCCCCCTATGACAGCAAACACTGCCTGTCTATAATACTCACTGTCCCCCATGACAGCAAACACTGCCTGTCTATAATACTCACTGTCCCCCTATGACAGTAAACACAGTCTGTCTATAATACTCACTTTCCCCCTATGACAGCAAACCCTGACTGTCTATAATACTGACTGTCCCCCTATGACAGGAAAGACTGCCTGTCTATAATACTCACTGTCCCCTATGACAGCAAGCGCTGCCTGTCTATAATACTCACTGTCCCCCTATGACAGCAAACACTGCCTGTCTATAATACTCAATGTCCCCCTATGACAGCAAACACTGCCTGTCTATAATACTCACTGTCCCCCGATGACAGCAAACACAGTCTGTCTATAATACTCACTGCCACCCATGACAGCAACACTGTCCTGTCTATAATACTCACTGTCCCCCTATGACAGCAAACGCTGCCTGTCTATAATACTCACTGTCCCCCCTATGACAGAAACGACTGCCTGTCTATAATACTCACTGTCCCCCTATGACAGCAAACACTGCCTGTCTATAATACTCACTGTCCCCCTATGACAGAAACACTGCCTGTCTATAATACTCACTGTCCCCCTATGACAGTAAAGCACTGCCTGTCTATAATACTCACTGTCCCCCTATGACAGCAAACGCTGCCTGTCTATAATAATCACTGTCCCCCTATGACAGCAAACACTGCCAGTCTATAATACTCACTGTCCCCCTATGACAGCAAACACTGCCTGTCTATAATACTCACTGTCCCCCTATGACAGCAAACACTGCCTGTCTATAATACTCGCTGTCCCCCTATGACAGCAAACGCAGCCTGTCAATAATACTCACTGTCCCCCTATGACAGTAAACACTGCCTGTCTATAATACTCACTGTCCCCCTATGACAGCAAACACTGCCCGTCTATAATACTCACTGCCCCCCATGACAGGAAACACTGCCTGTCTATAATACTCACTGTCCCCCTATGACAGCAAACACTGTCTGTCTATAATACTCACTTTCCCCCTATGACAGCAAACGCTGCCTGTCTATAATACTCACTGTCCCCCTATGACAGCAAACGCTGCCTGTCTATAATACTCGCTGTCCCCCTATGACTGCAAACGCTGCCTGTCTATAATACTCACTGTCCCCCTATGACAGCAAACGCTGCTGTCTATAATTACTCACTGTCCCCCTATGACAGCAAACACTGCTCTCTATAATACTCACTGCCCCCTATGACGGCAAACACTGCCTGTCTATAATACTCACTGTCCCCCTATGACAGCAAACACTGCCTGTCTATAATACTCACTGTCCCCCTATGACAGCAAAAATTGCCTGTCTATAATACTCACTGTCCCCCTATGACAGCAAACGCTGCCTGACAATAATACTCACTGCCCACCTATGACAGGTAAAGACTGCCTGTCTATAATACTCACTGTCCCCCTATGACAGTAAACACCTGCCTGTCTATAATACTCACTGTCCCCCTATGACAGTAAAGACTGCCTGTCTATAATACTCACTGTCCCCCTATGTACAGCAAACACTGCCTGTCTATAATACTCACTGTCCCCCTATGACAGCAAACACTGCCTGTCTATAATACTCACTGTCCCCCTATGACAGCAAACACTGCCTGTCTATAATACTCACTGTCCCCCTATGACAGCAAAACACTGCCTGTCTATAATACTCACTGTCCCCTATGACAGCAAACACTGCCTGTCTATAATAACTCACTGTCCCCCTATGACAGCAAACACTGCTCGTCCATAATACTCACTGTCCCCCTATGAAAGCAAACACTGCCTGTCTATAATACTCACTGTCCCCCTATGCCAGCAAACACAGTCTGTCTATAATACTCGCTGTCCCCCTATGACAGCAAACGCTGGCTGACAATAATAATCAGTGTCCCCCTATGACAGTAAAGACTTCCTGCCTATAATACTCACTGTCCCCCTATGACAGCAAATACTGCCTGTCTATAATACTCACTGTCCCCCTATGACAGCAAACACTGCCTGTCTATAATACTCACTGTCCCCTATGACAGCAAACACTGCCTGTCTATAATACTCACTGTCCCCCTATGACAGCAAAAATTGCCTGTCTATAATATTCGCTGTCCCCCTATGACAGCAAACGCTGCCTGAAAATAATAATCACTGTCCCCCTATGACAGTAAAGACTGCCCGTCTATAATACTCACTGTCCCCCTATGACAGCAAACACTGCTTGTCTATAATACTCACTGTCCCCCTATGACAGTAAAGACTGCCTGTCTATAATACTCACTGTCCCCCTATGACAGTAAAGACTGCCTGTCTATAACACTCACTGTCCCCCTATGACAGCAAACACTGCCTGTCTATAATACTCACTGTCCCCCTATGACAGCAAACACTGCCTGTCTATAATACTCACTGTCCCCCTATGACAGCAAACACTGCCTGTCTATAATACTCACTGTCCCCCTATGACAGCAAACGCTGCCTGTCTATAATACTCACTGTCCCCCTATGACAGCAAACACTGCCTGTCTATAATACTCACTGTCCCCCTATGACAGCAAACACTGCCTGTCTATAATACTCACTGTCCCCCTATGACAGCAAAAATTGCCTGTCTATAATACTCACTGTCCCCCTATGACAGTAAACACTGCCTGTCTATAATACTCACTGTCCCCCTATGACAGCAAACACTGCCTGTCTATAATACTCACTGTCCCCCTATGACAGCAAACCTGCCAGTCTATAATACTCACTGTCCCCCATGACAGAAACACTGCCTGTCTATAATACTCACTGTCCCCCTATGACAGAAACACTGCCTGTCTATAATACTCACTGTCCCCCTATGACAGCAAACACTGCTCGTCTATAATACTCACTGTCCCCCTATGACAGCAAACACTGCTTCTTATAATACTCACTGTCCCCCTATGACAGCAAACACTGCTGTCTATAATACTCACTGTCCCCTATGACAGCAAACACTGCCTGTCTATAATACTCACTGTCCCCCTATGACAGCAAACACTGCCTGTCTATAATACTCACTGTCCCCCTATGACAGCAACACTGCTGTCTATAATACTCACTGTCCCCCTATGACAGCAAAAGCTGCCTGTCTATAATACTCACTGTCCCCCTATGACAGTAAACGCTGCTGTCTATAATACTCACTGTCCCCCTATGACAGAAAAACTGCCTGTCTATAATACTCACTGTCCCCTATAGACAGTAAAGACTGCCTGTCTATAATACTCACTGTCCCTATGACAGCAAACACTGCCCTGTCTATAATACTCACTGTCCCCCTATGACAGCAAAACCTGCCTGTCTATAATACTCACTGTCCCCCTATGACAGCAAACACTGCCTGTCTATAATACTCACTGTCCCCCTATGACAGCAAACACTGCCTGTCTATAATACTCACTGTTCCCCCTATGACAGCAAACGCTGCCTGTCTATAATACTCGCTGTCCCCCTATGACAGCCAAACGCTTGCCTGTCTATAATACTCACTGTCCCCCTATGACAGTAAACACTGCCCTGTCTATAATACTCACTGTCCCCCTATGACAGCAAACGCTGCTGTCTATAATACTCACTGTCCCCCTATGACAGCAAACACTGCCTGTCTATAATACTCACTGTCCCCCTATGACAGCAAACCTGCCTGTCTTAATACTCGCTGTCCCCCTATGACAGCAAACACTGCCTGTCTATAATACTCACTGTCCCCCTATGACAGTAAACACAGTCTGTCTATAATACTCACTTTCCCCCTATGACAGCAAACCCTGACTGTCTATAATACTGACTGTCCCCCTATGACAGCTAACACTGCCCTGTCTATATACTCACTGCCCCCTATGACAGTAAACATTGTCTGTCATTATAATACTCACTGTCCCCCTATGACAGCAAACACTGCCTGTCTATAATACTCACTGTCCCCCTATGACAGCAAACACTGCCTGTCTATAATACTCAAAGTCCCCCTATGACAGCAAACACTGCCTGTCTATAATACTCACTGCCCCCCTATGACAGTAAACACTGTCTGTCTATAATACTCACTGTCCCCCTATGACAGCAAACGCTGCCTGTCTATAATACTCACTGTCCCCCTATGACAGCAAACACTGCCTGTCTATAATACTCACTGTCCCCCATGACAGTAAAGACTGCCTGTCTATAATACTCACTGTCCCCCTATGACAGCAAACACTGCCTGTCTATAATACTCACTGTCCCCCTATGACAGTAAAGACTGCCTGTCTATAATACTCACTGTCCCCCTATGAAAGCAAACACTGCTCGTCTATAATACTCACTGTCCCCCTATGACAGCAAACACTGCCTGTCTATAATACTCACTGTCCCCCTATGACAGCAAACACTGCCTGTCTATAATACTCACTGTCCCCCTATGACAGCAAACACTGCCTGTCTATAATACTCACTTTCCCCCTATGACAGCAAAAGCTGCCTGTCTATAATACTCACTTTCTCCCTATGACAGCAAACGCTGCCTGTCTATAATACTCACTGTCCCCCTATGACAGGAAAGACTGCCTGTCTATAATACTCACTGTCCCCCTATGACAGAAAACAATGCCTGTCTATAATACTCACTGTCCCCCTATGACAGCAAACACTGCCTGTCTATAATACTCACTGTCCCCCTATGACAGCAAACGCTGCCTGTCTATAATACTCACTGTCCCCCTATGACAGTAAAGACTGCCTGTCTATAATACTCACTGTCCCCCTATGACAGCAAACACTGCCTGTCTATAATACTCACTGTCCCCCTATGACAGTAAAGACTGCCTGTCTATAATACTCACTGTCCCCCTATGACAGCAAACACTGCCTGTCTATAATACTCACTGTCCCCCTATGACAGCAAACACTGCCTGTCTATAATACTCACTGTCCCCCATGACAGCAAACACTGCCTGTCTATAATACTCACTGTCCCCCTATGACAGCAAACACTGCCTGTCTATAATACTCACTGTCCCCCTATGACAGCAAACACTGCCTGTCTATAATACTCACTGTCCCCCTATGACAGTAAAGACTGCCTGTCTATAATACTCACTGTCCCCCTATGACAGCAAACACTGCCTGTCTATAATACTCACTGTCCCCCTATGACAGCAAACGGCTGCCTGTCTATATACTCACTGTCCCCCTATGACAGTAAAGACTGCCTGTCTATAATACTCACTGTCCCCCTATGACAGCTAACACTGCTCGTCTATAATACTCACTGTCCCCCTATGACAGCTAAACTACTGCCGTCTATAATACTCGCTGTCCCCCTATGACAGTAAACACTGCCTGTTTATAATACTCACTGTCCCCCATGACAGCAAACGCTGCCTGTCTATAATAGTCACTGTCCCCCCATGACAGGAAACACTGTCCATCTATAATACTCACTGTCACCCTATGACAGTAAAGACTGCCTGTCTATAATACTCACTGTCCCACTATGACAGCAAAACACTGCCTGTCTATAATACTCACTTCCCCCTATGACAGGAAACACTGCCTGTCTATAATACTCACTGTCCCCTATGACAGCAAACACTGCCTGTCTATAATACTCACTGTCCCCCTATGACAGCAAACACTGCTCTTCTATAATACTCACCATCCCCCTATGACAGCAAACGCTGCCTGTTTATAATACTCACTGTCCCCCCATGACAGGAAACACTGCCTGTCTAAAATACTCACTGCCCCTCTATGACAGGAAACACTGCCTGTCTATAATACTCACTGTCCCCCTATGACAGCAAACACTGCTCGTCTATAATAGTGGCTGTCCCCCTATGACAGGAAAACTGCACGTCTATAATACTCACTGCCCCGTATGACAGTAAAGACTGCCTGTCTATAATACTCACTGTTCCCCTATGACAGCAAACACTGCCTGTCTATAATACTCACTGTCCCTCTATGACAGCAAACACTGCCTGTCTATAATACTCACTGTCCCCCTATGACAGCAAACACTGCCTGTCTATAATACTCACTGTCCCCCTATGACAGTAAAGACTGCCTGTCTATAATACTCACTGTCCCCCTATGACAGAAACACTGCCTGTCTATAATACTCACTGTCCCCCTATGACAGCAAACACTGCCTGTCTATAATACTCACTGGCCCCCCTATGACAGCAAACACTGCCTGTCTATAATACTCACTGTCCCCCCTATGACAGCAAAACTCTGCCTGTCTATAATACTCACTGTCCCCCTATGACAGCAAACACTGCCTGTCTATAATACTCACTGTCCCCCTATGACAGAAAACTGCCTGTCTATAATACTCCACTGTCCCCCTATACAGCAAACTCTGGCCTGTCTATAATACTCACTGTCCCCCTATGACAGCTAAGACTGCCTGTCTATAATACTCACTGTCCCCCTATGACAGAAACACTGCCTGTCTATAATACTCACTGTCCCCCTATGACAGCAAACACTGCCTGTCTATATACTCACTGTCCCCCTATGACAGTAAAGACAGCCTGTCTATAATACTCACTGTCCCCCTATGACAGCAAACAGCTGCCTGTCTATATACTCACTGTCCCCCTATGACAGCAAACACTGCCTGTCTATAATACTCACTGTCCCCCTATGACAGCAAACGACTGCTCGTCTATAATACTCACCTGTCCCCCTATGACAGCAAACGCTGCCTGTCTATAATACTCACTGTCCCCCTATGACAGCAAACACTGCTGTCTATAATACTCACTGTCCCCTATGACAGCAAACACTGCCTGTCTATAATACTCACTGTCCCCCTATGACAGCAAACACTGCCTGTCTATAATACTCACTGTCCCCCTATGACGGAAACACTGCCTGTCTATAATACTCACTGTCCCCTATGACCGCAAACACTGCCTGTCTATAATATCACTGTCCCCCTATGACAGCAAACGCTGCCTGTCTATAATACTCACTGTCCCCCTATGACAGGAAAGGACTGCCTGTCTATAATACTCACTGTCCCCCTATGACAGCAAAGACCTGCCTGTCTATAATACTCACTGTCCCCCTATGACAGCAAAACGCTGCCTGTCTATAATACTCACTGTCCCCCTATGACAGCAAACACTGCCTGTCTATAATACTCACTGTCCCCCTATGACAGCAAACACTGCCTGTCTATAATACTCACTGTCCCCCTATGACAGCAAACACTGCCTGTCTATAATACTCACTGTCCCCCTATGACAGCAAAACGCTGCCTGTCTATAATACTCACTGTCCCCCTATGACAGCAAACGCTGCCTGTCTATAATACTCACTGTCCCCCTATGACAGGAAAGACTGCCTGTCTATAATACTCACTGTCCCCCTATGACAGCAAACACTGCCTGTCTATAATACTCACTGTCCCCCTATGACAGCAAACACTGCCTGTCTATAATACTCACTGTCCCCCTATGACAGCAAACACTGCCTGTCTATAATACTCACTGCCCCCCTATGACAGTAAACACTGTCTGTCTATAATACTCACTGTCCCCCTATGACAGCAAACGCTGCCTGTCAATAATACTCACTGTCCCCCTATGACAGTAAACACTGCCTGTCTATAATACTCACTGTCCCCCTATGACAGCAAACGCTGCCTGTCTATAATACTCACTGTCCCCCTATGACAGCAAACGCTGCCTGTCTATAATACTCACTGTCCCACTATGACAGAAAGACTGCCTGTCTATAATACTCACTGTCCCCCTATGACAGTAAACACTGCCTGTCTATAATACTCACTGTCCCCCTATGACAGCAAACACTGCCGTCTATAATACTCACTGTCCCCCTATGACAGAAACGACTGCCTGTCTATAATACTCGCGTCCCCTATGACAGCAAACTGCCTGTCTATAATACATACTGTCCCCCTATGACAGTAAACACGTTCCTGTCTATAATACTCACTGTCCCTATGACAGCATAACATGCCTGTCAATATACTCACTGTCCCCCTATGAGCAGCAAACGCTGCCTGTCTATAATACTCACTGTCCCCTATGACAGTAAACGACTGCCTTTCTATAATACTCACTGTCCCCCTATGGACAGTAAACACTGCCTCTATAATACTCACTGTCCCCCCTATGACAGGCAAACACTGCCTGTCTATAATACTCACTGTCCCCCTAGACAGCAAACACTGCCTGTCTATAATACTCACTGTCCCCCTATGACAGCAAACACTGCTCTTCTATAATACTCACCGTCCCCCTATGACAGCAAACGCTGCCTGTCTATAATACTCACTGTCCCCCTATGACAGTAAAGACTGCCTGTCTATAATACTCACTGTCCCCCTATGACAGTAAACACTGCCTGTCTATAATACTCACTGTCCCCCTATGACAGCAAATACTGTCTGTCTATAATACTCACTGACCCCTATGACAGCAAACACTGGCTGTTCCTAATACTCACTGTCCCCCTATGACAGCAAACACTGCCTGTCTATAATACTCACTGTCCCCCTATGACAGCAAACAATGCTCGTCTATAATACTCACTGTCCCCCTATGACAGCAAACACTGCTCTTCTATAAATACTCCTGCCCCCTATGACAGCAAACACTGCCTGTCTATAATACTCACTGTCCCCTATGACAGCAAACACTGCCTGTCTATAATACTCACTGTCCCCCTATGACAGCAAACACTGCCTGTCTATAATACTCACTGTCCCCCTATGGCAGTAAACAATGCCTTTCTATAATACTCACTGTCCCCCTTTGACAGGAAACACTGCCCATCTATAATACTCACTGTCACCCTATGACAGTAAAGACTGCCTGTCTATAATACTCACTGTCCCCCTATGACAGCAAACGTTGGCTGTCTATAATACTCACTGTCCCCCTATGACAGCAAACACGCTGCCTGTCTATAATACTCACTGTCCCCCTATGACAGCAAAACTGCCTGACTATAATACTCACTGTCCCCCTATGACAGCAAACGCTGCCTGTCTATAATACTCACTGTCCCCCTTATGGACAGCAAACACTGCCTGTCTATAATACTCACTGTCCCCCTATGACAGCAAACACTGCCAGTCTATAATACTCACTGTCCCCCTATGACAGAAACACTGCCCTGTCTATAATACTCACTGTCCCCCTATGACAGCAAACACTGCCTGTCTATAATACTCACTGTCCCCCTATGACAGCAAACGACTGCCTGTCTATAATACTCACTGTCCCCCTATGACAGCAAACAGCTGCCTGTCTATAATACTCACTGTCCCCTATGACAGCAAACGCTGCCTGTCTATAATACTCACTGTCCCCCTATGACAGCAAACACTCTGCGTCTATAATACTCACTTTCCCCCATGACAGTAAACACCGCCTGTCTATAATACTCACTGTCCCCCTATGACAGCAAACACTGCCTGTCTATAATAATCACTCTCCCCCTATGACAGGAAAGAATGCCTGTCCATAATACTCACTGTCCACCTATGACAGCAAACACTGGCTGTCTATATTAGTCACTGTCCCCCTATGACAGTAAACACTGTCTGTCTATAATAATCACTATCCCCCTATGACAGCAAACACTGCCTGTCTATAATACTCACTGTCCCCCTATGACAGCAAACACTGCCTGTCTATAATACTCACTGTCCCCCTATGACAGCAAACGACTGCCTGTCTATAATACTCACTGTCCCCCCTATGACAGCAAACACTGCCTGTCTATAATACTCACTGTCCCCTCTATGACAGCAAACACTGCCTGTCTATAATACTCACTGTCCCCCTATGACAGCAAACACTGCCTTCTATAATACTCACTGTCCCCCTATGACAGTAACACTGCCTGTCTATAATACTCACTGTCCCCCTATGACAGTAAAGACTGCCTGTCTATAATACTCACTGTCCACCTATGACAGCAAACACTGCCTGTCTATAATACTCACTGTCCCACTATGACAGCAAACACTGCCTGTCTATAATACTCACTGTCCCCCTATGACAGCAAACACTGCCTGTCTATAATACTCACTGTCCCCCTATGACAGCAAACACTGCCTGTCTATAATACTCACTGTCCCCCTATGACAGCAAACACTGCTGTCTATAATACTCACTGTCCCCCCTATGACAGCAAACACAGTCCTGTCTATAATACTCACTGTCCCCCTATGACAGCAAACACTGCCTGTCTATAATACTCACTGTCCCCCTATGACAGCAAAGACTGCCTGTCTATAATACTCACTGTCCCCCTATGACAGCAAACGCTGCCGGTCTATAATACTCACTGTCCCCCTATGACAGTAAACACTGCCTGTCTATAATACTCACTGTCCCCCTATGACAGCAAACACTGCCTGTCTATTATACTCACTGTCTCCCATGACAGCAAACACTGCCTGTCTATAATACTCACTGTCCCCCTATGACAGCAAACACTGCCTGTCTATAATACTCACTGTCCCCTATGACAGCAAACAATGCCAGTCTATAATACTCACTGTCCCCCCTATGACAGTAAACACTGCCTGTCTATAATACTCACTGTCCCCCTATGACAGTAAACACTGCCTGTCTATAATACTCACTGTCCCCCTATGACAGCAAACACTGCCTGTCTATATACTCACTGCCCCCCTATGACAGTAAAACACTTCTGTCTATAATACTCACTGTCCCCCTATGACAGCAAACGACTGCCTGTCTATAAATACTCACTGTCCCCCATGACAGGAAAGACTGCTCTTCTATAATACTCACAGTCCCCCATGACAGCTAAACACTGCCTGTCTATAATACTCACTGTCCCCCAATGACAGCAAAGCACTGCTAGTCTATAATACTCACTGTCCCCTATGACAGAAACACTGCCTGTCTATAATACACACTGTCCCCCTATGACAGCCAAACACTGCTCGTCTATAATAACTCGCTGTCCCCCCTATGACAGCAAACACTGCCTGTCTATAATACTCACTGTCCCCCTATGACAGAAAAGACTGCCTGTCCTATAATACTCACTGTCCCCCATGACAGCAAACACTGCCTGTCTATAATACTCATGTCCCCCTATGACAGCAAACACTGCCTGTCTATAATACTCACTGTCCCTCCTATGACAGCAAACACTGCCAGTCTATAATACTCACTGCCCCCTATGACAGAAACACTGCCTGTCTATAATACTCCACTGTCCCCCTATGACAGCAAACGACTGCCTGTCTATAATCTCACTGTCCCCCTATGACAGGAAAAAGCCTGTCTCTATAATACTCACCGTCCCCCTATGACAGCAAACGCTGCCTGTTTATAATACTCACTGTCCCCCCATGACAGGAAACACTGCCTGTCTAAAATACTCACTGCTACTCTATGACAGGAAACACTGCCTGTCTATAATACTCACTGTCCCCCTATGACAGCAAACACTGCTCGTCTCTAATACTCGCTGTCCCCCTATGACAGCAAACACTGCCCTGTCTATAATACTCACTGTCCCCCTATGACAGCAAACACTGCCTGTCTATAATACTCACTGTCCCCCTATGACAGCAAACACTGCTGTCTATAATACTCACTGTCCCCCTATGACAGCAAACACTGCCTGTCTATAATACTCACTGTCCCCCTATGACAGCAAACACTGTCCTGTCTATAATACTCACTGTCCCCCTATGACAGAAACACTGCCTGTCTATAATACTCACTGTCCCCCTATGACAGAAAACGACTGCCTGTCTATAATACTCACTGTCCCCCTATGACAGCAAACACTGCCTGTCTATAATACTCACTGTCCCCCTATGACAGCAAACACTGCCTGTCTATAATACTCACTGTCCCCCTATGACAGCAAACACTGCCTGTCTATAATACTCACTGTCCCCCTATGACAGCAAATGACTGCCTGTCTATAATACTCACTGTCCTCCTATGACAGCAAAAATTGCCTGTCTATAATACTCACTGTCCCCCTATGACAGGAAACACTGCCTGTCTATAATAATCACTGTCCCCTATGACAGCAAAGACTGCCTGTCTATAATACTCACTGTCCCCCTATGACAGTAAACACTGCCTGTCTATAATACTCACTGTCCCCTATGACAGCAAACACTGCCTGTCTATAATACTCACTGTCCCCTATGACGCAAACACTGCCTGTCTATAATACTCACTGTCCCCCTATGACAGTTAAAGCACTGCCTGTAATATAATACTCACTGTCCCCCTATGACAGCAAACGACTGCCTGTCTATAATACTCACTGTCCCCCCTATGACAGCAAACACTGTCCCATCTATAATACTCACTCGTCCCCCATGACAGGAAAACTCGCTGTCTATAATACTCACTGTCCCCCCATGACAGAAACAGCTGCCTCGTCCTAACATACTCACTGTCCCCCTATGACAGCAAACCCTGCCCGTCTATAAGTACTCACTGTCGCCCTATGACAGCAAACGCTGCCTGTCTATAATACTCACTGTCCCCCTATGCCAGTAAAAACTGCCTGTCTATAATACTCACTCTCACCGTATGACAGCAAACGCTGCCTGTCTATAATACTCACTGTCCCCCTATGACAGCAAACACTGCCTGTCTATAATACACACTGTCCCCCTATGACAGCAAACACTGCCTGTCTATAATACTCATTGTCCCCCTATGACAGCAAACACTGCCTGTCTATAATACTCACTGTCCCCCTATGACAGCTAAAGACTGCCTGTCTATAATACTCACTGTCCCCCTATGACAGTAAACGACTGCCTGTCTATAATACTCACTGTCCCCCTATGACAGAAACACTGCCTGTCTATAATACTCACTGTCCCCCTATGACAGCAAACACTGCCGGTCTATAATACTCACTGTCCCCCTATGACAGCAAACACTGCCTGTCTATAATACTCACTGTCCCCCTATGACAGCAAACACTGCCTGTCTATAATACTCACTGTCCCCCTATGACAGCAAACACTGCCTGTCTATAATACTCACTGTCCCCCTATGACAGTAAAGACTGCCTGTCTATAATACTCACTGCCCCCCATGACAGGAAACACTGCCTGTCTAAAATACTCACTGCCCCTCTATGACAGGAAACACTGCCTGTCTATAATACTCACTGTCCCCCTATGACAGCAAACACTGCTCGTCTATAATACTGGCTGTCCCCCTATGACAGGAAAACTGCACGTCTATAATACTCACTGCCCCGTATGACAGTAAATACTACCTGTCTATAATACTCACTGTCCCCCTATGACAGCAAACACTGCCTGTCTATAATACTCAATGTCCCTCTATGACAGCAAACACTGCCTGTCTATAATACTCACTGTCCCCCTATGACAGCAAAAATTGCCTGTCTATAATACTCACTGTCCCCCTATGACAGTAAACACTGCCTGTCTATAATACTCACTGTCCCCCTATGACAGTAAAGACTGCCTGTCTATAATACTCACTGCCCTCCATGACAGGAAAAGCTGTCCATCTAGTATACTCACTGTCCCCCATGACAGTAAACACTGCCTGTCTATAATATTCACTGTCACCCTATGACAGCAAATGCTGCTCGTCCAACATACTCACTGTCCCCTTTGACAGCAAAAGCTGCCTGTCTATAATGCTCATTGTCCCCCTATGAAAGCAAACACTGCTCGTCCTTAATAATCTCTGTCCCCCTATGACAGCAAACACTGCCTGTCTATAATACTCACTGTCCCCCTATGACAGCAAACACTGCCTGTCTATAATACTCACTGTCCCCCATGACAGCAAACACTGCCTGTCTATAATACTCACTGTCCCCCTATGACAGCAAACACAGCTGTCTATAATACTGACTGTCCCCCTATGACAGGAAAACTGCCCGTCTATAATACTCACTGTCCCCTATGACAGTAAAGACTGCCTGTCTATAATACTCACTGTCCCCCTATGACAGCAAACACTGCCTGTCTATAATACTCACTGTCCCCCTATGACAGCAAACACTGCCTGTCTATAATACTCACTGTCCCCCTATGACAGCAAACACTGCCTGTCTATAATACTCACTGTCCCCCTATGACAGCAAACACTGCCTGTCTATAATACTCACTGTCCCCCTATGACAGCAAACACTGCCTGTCTATAATACTCACTGTCCCCCTATGACAGCAAACGCTGCCTGTCTATAATACTCACTGTCCCCCTATGACAGTAAACACTGCCTGTCTATAATACTCACTGTCCCCCATGACAGCAAACACTGCCTGTCTATAATACTCACTGTCCCCCTATGACAGCAAACACTGCCTGTCTATAATACTCACTGTCCCCCTATGACAGTAACGACTGCCTGTCTATAATACTCACTGTCCCCCTATGACAGCAAACACTGCCTGTCTATAATATTCACTGTCCCCCTATGACAGCAAACACTGCCTGTCTATAATACTCACTGCCCCCTATGACAGGAAACACTGCCTGTCTATAATACTCACTGTCCCCCTATGACAGCAAACACTGCCTGTCTATAATACTCACTGTCCCCCCTATGACAGCAAACACTGCTCGTCTATAATACTCACTGTCCCCCTATGACAGCAAACGGCTGCTGTCTATAATACTCACTGTCCCCCTATGACAGCAAACACTGCCTCGTCTATAATACTCACTGTCCCCCTATGACAGCAAACACTGCCTGTCTATAATACTCACTGTCCCCCTATGACAGCAAACACTGCCTGTCTATAATACTCACTGTCCCCCTATGACAGCAAACACTGCCTGTCTATAATACTCACTGTCCCCCTATGACAGCAAACACTGCCTGTCTATAATACTCACTGTCCCCCTATGACAGCAAACACTGCCTGTCTATAATATTCACTGTCCCCCTATGACAGCAAACACTGCCTGTCTATAATACTCACTGTCCCCCTATGACAGCAAACGCTGCTCGTCCAAAATACTCACTGTCCCCCTATGACAGCAAACACTGCCTGTCTATAATACTCACTGTCCCCCTATGACAGCAAACGCTGCCTGTCTATAATACTCACTGTCCCCCTATGACAGCAAACACTGCCTGTCTATAATACTCACTGTCCCCCTATGACAGCAAACACGGACTGTCTATAATAATCACTGTCTCCCTATGACAGCAAACACTGCCTGTCTATAATACTCACTGTCCCCCTATGACAGCAAACACTGCCTGTCTATAATACTCACTGTCCCCCTATGACAGCAAACACTGCCTGTCCATAATACTCACTGTCTCCCTATGACAGCAAACACTGCATGTCTATAATACTCACTGTCACCCTATGACAGTAAACACTGCCTGTCTATAATACTCACTGTCCCCCTATGACAGCAAACACTGTCCAACTTCAATACTCACTGTCCCCCTATGACAGTAAACACTGCCTGTCTATAATACTCACTGTCCCCCTATGACAGCAAACGCTGCCTGTCTATAATACTCACTGTCCCCCTATGACAGTAAACACTGCCTGTCTATAATACTCACTGTCCCCCTATGACAGCAAAAGCTGCCTGTCTATAATACTCACTGTCCCCCTATGACAGCAAACACTGCCTGTCTATAATACTCAATGTCCCCCTATGACAGTAAACACTGCCTGTCTATAATACTCACTGTCCCCCTATGACAGCAAACACTGCCTGTCTATAATACTCACTGTCTCCCTATGACAGCAAACACTGCCTGTCTATAATACTCACTGTCCCCCCATGACAGTAAACACTGCCTGTCTATAATACTCACTGTCCCCCTATGACAGCAAACACTGACTGTCTATAATACTCACTGTCTCCCTATGACAGCAAACACTGCCTGTCTATAATACTCACTGTCCCCCTATGACAGCAAACACTGACTGTCTATAATACTCACTGTCTCCCTATGACAGCAAACACTGCCTGTTCATAATACTCACTGTCTCCCATGACAGCAAACACTGCATGTCTATAACACTCACTGTCCCCCTATGACAGTAAGCACTGCCCATCTATAATACTCACTGTCCCCGTATGACAGTAAACACTGTCAATCTATAATACTCACTGTCCCCCTATGACAGTAAACACTGCCTGTCAATAATGCTCACTGTCCCCATATGACAGCAAACGCTGCCTGTCTATAATACTCACTGTCCCCCTATGACAGTAAACACTGCCTGTCTATAATACTCACTGTCACCGTATGACAGCAAACGCTGCCTGTCTATAATACTCACTGTCCCCCTATGACAGTAAAGACTGTCTGTCTATAATACTCAATGTCCCCCTATGACAGCAAACGCTGCCTGTCTATAATTCTCATTGTCCCCCTATGACAGCAAACACTGCCCGCCTATAATACTCACTGCCCCCCATGACAGGAAAAAGTGTCCATTACTAATAATCACTGCCCCCCATGACAGGAAACACTGTCCATCTAACATACTCACTGTCCCCCTATTACAGCAAACATTGTCCGTCTATAATATTCACTGTCCCCCTATGACAGCAAACGCTGCTCGTCTATAGTACTCACTGTCCCCATATGACAGCAAACACTGCCTGTCTATAATACTCACTGTCGCCCCTATGACAGCAAACATCTGCCCGTCTATAATACTCACTGTCCCCCTATGACAGGAAACGCTGCCTGTCTGTAATACTCACTGTCCCCCTATGACAGAAAAGCTGCCATCTATAATACTCACTGTCCCCTATGACAGCAAACACTGCTCGTCTATAATACTGGCTGTCCCCCTATGACAGCAAAACTGCACGTCTATAACACTCACTGCCCCCTATGACAGTAAATACTGCCAGTCTATAATACTCACTGTCCCCCATGACAGCAAAGACTGCCTGTCTATAATACTCAATGTCCCTCTATGACAGCAAACACTGCCTGTCTATAATACTCACTGTCCCCTATGACAGCAAACACTGCCTGTCTATAATACGCACTGTCCCCCTATGACAGTAAAGACTGCCCGTCTATAATACTCACTGTCCCCCTATGACAGTAAACACTGACTGTCTATAGTACTCACTGTCCCCCTATGATAGTAAAGACTGCCTGTCTATAATACTCACTGCCCTCCATGACAGCAAACGACTGCCTGTCTATAATACTCACTGTCCCCCTATGACAGCAAACACTGCCCTGTCTATATACTCACTGTCCCTCTATGACAGGAAACACTGCCTGTCTATAATACACACTGTCCCTCTATGACAGCAAACACTGCCTTCTATAATACTCACTGTCCCCCTATGACAGCAAACACTGCTCGTCTATAATACTCTCTGTCCCCCTAGACAGCAAAGCCTGCCTGTTTATAATACTCACTGTCCCCCTATGACAGTAAACACTGCCTGTCTATAATACTCACTGTCCCCCTATGACAGCTAAACCTGCCTGTCTATAATACTCACTGTCCCCCTATGACAGTAAACACTGCTCCGTCTAATAATACTCGCGGTCCCCCTATGACAGCAAACACGGCTCATCTATAATACTCACTGTCCCCCTATGACAGCAAACTCTGCCCGTCTATAATACTCACTGCCACCCATGACAGCAAACACTGCCTGTCTATAATACTCACTGTCCCCCTATGACAGCAAACACTGCCCGTCTATAATACTCACTGCCCCCCATGACAGGAAACACTGCCTGTCTATAATACTCACTGTCCCCCTATGACAGCAAACACTGCCTGTCTATAATACTCACTGTCCCCCTATGACAGCAAACACTGCCTGTCTATAATACTCACTGTCCCCCCTATGACAGCAAACACTGCCTGTCTATAATACTCACTGTCCCCCTATGACAGAAACACTGCCTGTCTATAATACTCACTGTCCCCCTATGACAGAAAACACTGCCTGTCTATAATACTCACTGTCCCCCTATGACAGCAAACACTGCCTGTCTATAATACTCACTGTCCCCCTATGACAGCAAACACTGCCTGTCTATAATACTCACTGTCCCCCTATGACAGCAAACACTGCCTGTCTATAATACTCACTGTCCCCCTATGACAGCAAACACTGCCTGTCTATATTACTCACTGTCCCCCTATGACAGCAAACACTGCCTGTCTATAATACTCACTGTCCCCCTATGACAGCAAACACTGCTCGTCTATAATACTCGCTGTCCCCCTATGACAGTAAACACTGCCTTTCTGTAAAACTCACTGTCCCTCCTATGACAGGAAAAACTGCCTTCTAGTATACTCACTGTCCCCCATGACAGTAAACACTGCCTGTCTATAATACTCACTGTCCCCCTATGACAGAAACAGCTGCCTGTCTAAATACTCACTGCCCCCTATGACAGCAAACACTGCACGTCTATAATACTCACTGACCCCTATGACAGCAAACACTGCCTGTGTATAATACTCACTGTCCCCCTATGACAGCAAACACTGCACGTCTATAATACTCAATGACCCCTATGACAGCAAACACTGCCTGTGTATAATACTCACTGTCCCCCTATGACAGGAAACACTGCCTGTCTATAACACTCACTGTCCCCCTATGACAGCAAACACTGCCTGTCTATAATACTCACTGTCCCCCTTATGACAGCAAACACTGCCTGTCTATAATACTCACTATCCCCCTGTGACAGCAAACGCTGCCTGTCTATAATACTCACTGTCCCCCTTTGACAGTAAAGACTGCCTGTCTATAATACTCACTATCCCCCTATGACAGCAAACGCTGCCGGTCTATAATACTCATTGTCCCCCTATGACAGCAAACACTGCCCGCCTATAATACTCACTGCCCCCCATGACAGGAAAAAGTGTCCATTACTAATAATCACTGCCCCCCATGACAGGAAACACTGTCCATCTAACATACTCACTGTCGCCCTATTACAGCAAACATTGTCCGTCTATAATGTTGACTGTCGCCCTATGACAGCAAACGCTGCTCGTCTATAGTACACACAGTCCCCCTATGACAGCAAAGGCTGCTCATCCAGAATACTCAATGTCCCCCTATGACAGCAAACACAGCTCGTCTATAATACTCACTGTCCCCCTATGACAGTAAGCACTGCCCATCTATAATACTCACTGTCCCCCTATGACAGTAAACACTGCCTGTCAATAATGCTCACTGTCCCCATATGACAGCAAACGCTGCCTGTCTATAATACAGACAGTCCCCCATGACAGTAAACACTGCCTGTCTATAATACTCACTGTCGCCCATGACAGCAAATGCTGCCTGTCTATAATACTCACTGTCCCCCTGTGACAGTAAAGAGTGCCTGTTTATAATACTCAATGTCCCCCTATGACAGCAAACGCTGCCTTTCTATAATTCTCATTGTCCCCCTATGACAGCAAACATTGCCCGCCTATAATACTCACTGCCCCCCATGACAGGAAAAAGTGTCCATTACTAATACTCACTGCCCCCCATGACAGGAAACAGTGTCCATCTAACATACCCTCTGTCCCCCTATTACAGCAAACATTGTCCGTCTATAATATTCACTGTCCCCCTGTGAAAGCAAATGCTGTTCGTCTATAATACTCACTGTCCCCATATGACAGCAAACGCTGCTCGTCAATAATAATCACTGTCCCCCTATGACAGCAAACACTGCTAGTCTATAATTTTCGCTGTCCCCCTATGACAGCAAACACTGCCCGTCTATAATACTCACTGACCCCCATGACAGGAAACACTGCCTGTCTATAATATTCACTGTCCCCCTATGACAGAAAACACTGCCTGTCTATAATAGTCACTGTCCCCCTATGACAGCAAACACTGCCTGGCCATAATACTCACTGTCCCCCTATGACAGCAAACACTGCCTGTCTATAATACTCGCTGCCCCCCTATGACAGTAAACACTGTCTGTCTAAAATACTCGCTGTCCCCCTATGACAGTAAAGACTGCCTTTCTATAAAACTCACTGCCCTCCATGAGAGGAAAAACTGTCCATCTAGTATACTCACTGTCCCCCATGACAGTAAACACTGCCTGTCTATAATACTCACTGTCCCCCTATGACAGCAAATGCTGCTCGTCCAAAATACTCACTGTCCCCCTATGACAGCAAACACTGCACGCCTATAATACTTACTGACCCCTATGACAGCAAACACTGCCTGTGTATAATACTCACTGTCCCCCTATGACAGCAAACACTGCCTGTCTATAATACTCACTGTCCCCCTATGACAGCAAACACTGCCTGTCTATAATACTCACTTCCCCCTATGACAGGAAACACTGCCTGTCTATAACACTCACTGTCCCCCTATGACAGCAAACACTGCCTGTCTATAATACTCACTGTCCCCCTTATGACAGCAAACACTGCCTGTCTATAATACTCACTATCCCCCTGTGACAGCAAACGCTGCCTGTCTATAATACTCACTGTCCCCCTTTGACAGTAAAGACTGCCTGTCTATAATACTCACTGTCCCCCTATGACAGCAAACACTGCCGGTCTATAATACTCGCTGTCCCCCTATGACAGCAAACGCTGCCTGTCTATAATACTCACTGTCGCCCTATGACAGTAAAGACTGCCTGTCTATAATACTCAATGTCCCCCTATGACAGCAAACGCTGCCTGTCTATAATTCTCATTGTCTCCCTATGACAGCAAACATTGCCCTCCTATAATACTCACTGCCCCCCATGACAGGAAAAAGTGTCCATTACTAATACTCACTGCCCCCCATGACAGGAAACAGTGTCCATCTAACATACTCACTGTCCCCCTATTACAGCAAACATTGTCCGTCTATAATATTCACTGTCCCCCTATGACAGCAAACGCTGCTCGTCAATAATACTCACTGTCCCCCTATGACAGCAAACACTGCTCGTCTATAATACTCGCTGTCCCCCTATGACAGCAAACACTGCCCGTCTATAATACTCACTGCCCTCCATGACAGTGAACACTGCCTGTGTATAATACTCACTGTCCCCTATGACAGCCAACACTGACTGTCTATAATACTCACTGTCTCCCTATGACAGCAAACACTGCCTGTCTATAATACTCACTGTCCCCCTATGACAGTAAACACTGCCTGTCTATAATACTCACTGTCTCCCATGACAGCAAACACTGCCTGTCTATAATACTCACTGTCCCCCTAAGACAGCAAACGCTGCCTGTCTTTAATACTCACTGTACCCCTATGGCAGTAAACACTGCCCATCTAGAATACTCACTTCCCCCTATGTCAGTAAACACTGCCTGTCTATAATACTCACTGTCTCCCATGACAGCAAACACTGCCTTTCTATAATACTCACTGTCCACCTATGACAGCAAACGCTGCCTGTCTTTAATACTCACTGTACCCCTATGACAGTAAACACTGCCCATCTATAATACTCACTTCCCCCTATGACAGTAAACACTGTCTGTCTATAATACTCACTGTCCCCCTATGACAGTAAAGACTTCCTGTCTATAATACTCACTGCCCTCCATGACAGGAAAAACTGTCCATCTAGTATACTCACTGTCCCCCATGACAGTAAACACTGCCGGTCTATAGTACTCAGTGTCCCCCTGTGACAGCAAACGCTGCTCGTCCAAAATACTCACTGTCCCCCTATGACAGCAAACGCTGACTGTCTATACTACTCACTGTCCCCCATGACAGCAAACACTGCTCGTCTATAATACTCGATGTCCCCCTATGACAGCAAACACTGCCCGTCTATAATACTCACTGCCCCCCATGACAGGAAACACTGCCTGTCTATAATATTCACTGTCCCCTTATGACAGCAAACACTGCCTGTCCATAATACTCACTGTCCCCCTATGACAGCAAACACTGCCTGTCTATAATACTCACTGTCCCCCTATGACAGCAAACACTGCCTGTCTATAATACTCGCTGTCCCCCTATGACAGTAAAGACTGCCTGTCTATAATACTAACTGCCCTACATGACAAGGAAAACTGTCCATCTAGTATACTCACTGACCCCATGACAATAAAAACACTGCCTGTCTATAATACTCACTGTCCCCCTATGACAGCAAATGCTGCTGGTCCAAAATACTCACTGTCCCCCTATGACAGCAAACACTGCCTGTCTATAATACTCACTGTCCCCCTATGACAGGAAACACTGCCTGTCTATAACACTCACTGTCCCCCTATGACAGCAAACACTGCCTGTCTATAATACTCACTGTCCCCCTTATGACAGCAAACACTGCCTGTCTATAATACTCACTATCCCCCTGTGACAGCAAACGCTGCCTGTCTATAATACTCACTGTCCCCCTTTGACAGTAAAGACTGCCTGTCTATAATACTCACTGTCCCCCTATGACAGCAAACACTGCCGGTCTATAATACTCGCTGTCCCCCTATGACAGCAAACGCTGCCTGTCTATAATACTCACTGTCGCCCTATGACAGTAAAGACTGCCTGTCTATAATACTCAATGTCCCCCTATGACAGCAAACGCTGCCTGTCTATAATTCTCATTGTCTCCCTATGACAGCAAACATTGCCCTCCTATAATACTCACTGCCCCCCATGACAGGAAAAAGTGTCCATTACTAATACTCACTGCCCCCCATGACAGGAAACAGTGTCCATCTAACATACTCACTGTCCCCCTATCACAGCAAATATTGTCCGTCTATAATATTCACTGTCCCCCTATGACAGCAAACGCTGCTCGTCTATAATACTCACTGTCCCCCTATGACAGCAAACACTGCTCGTCTATAATACTCGCTGTCCCCCTATGACAGCAAACACTGCCCGTCTATAATACTCACTGCCCTCCATGACAGTGAACACTGCCTGTGTATAATACTCACTGTCCCCTATGACAGCCAACACTGACTGTCTATAATACTCACTGTCTCCCTATGACAGCAAACACTGCCTGTCTATAATACTCACTGTCCCCCTATGACAGTAAACACTGCCTGTCTATAATACTCACTGTCTCCCATGACAGCAAACACTGCCTGTCTATAATACTCACTGTCCCCCTATGACAGAAAACCTGCCTGTCTATAATACTCACTGTCCCCCTATGACAGTAAAAACTGCCCAGTCTATAATACTCACTGTCCCCCTATGACAGCAAACACTGCCTGTCTATAATACTCACTGTCCCCCTATGACAGCAAACACTGCCTGTCTATAATACTCACTGTCCCCCTATGACAGCAAACACTGCCTGTCTATAATACTCACTGTCCCCCTATGACAGTAAACACTGCCCGTCTATAATACTCACTGTCCCCCTATGACAGTAAAGACTGCCTGTCCATAATACTCACTGTCCCCCCTATGACAGTAAACACTGCCTGTCTATAGTACTCACTGTCCCCCTATGACAGTAAACGACTGCCTGTCTATAATACTCACTGTCCCCCTGTGACAGCAAACGCTGCTCGTCCTATAATACTCACTGTCCCCCTATGACAGCAAACACTGACTGTCTATACTACTCACTGTCCCGCATGACAGCAAACACTGCTCGTCTATAATACTCGATGTCCCCCTATGACAGCAAACACTGCCCGTCTATAATACTCACTGCCCCCCATGACAGGAAACACTGCCTGTCTATAATATTCACTGTCCCCTTATGACAGCAAACACTGCCTGTCCATAATACTCACTGTCCCCCTATGACAGCAAACACTGCCTGTCTATAATACTCACTGTCTCCCTATGACAGCAAACACTGCCTGTCTATAATACTCGCTGTCCCCCTATGACAGTAAAGACTGCCTGTCTATAATACTAACTGCCCTACATGACAGGGAAAACTGTCCATCTAGTATACTCACTGACCCCATGACAATAAAAACACTGCCTGTCTATAATACTCACTGTCCCCCTATGACAGCAAATGCTGCTCGTCCAAAATACTCACTGTCCCCCTATGACAGCAAGCACTGCCCGTCTATAATAGTCACTGCCCCCCATGACAGGAAACACTGCCTGTCTATAATACTCACTGTCCCCCTATGATAGCAAACACTGCCTGTCTATAATACTCACTGCCCCCCTATGACAGCAAACGCTGCCTGTCTATAATACTCACTGCCCCAATATGACAGTAAACACTGTCTGTCTATAATACTCGCTGTCCCCCTATGACAGCAAACGCTGCCTGTCTATAACACTCACTGTGCCCCATGACAGCAAAAGTTGCCTGTCTATAATACTCACTGTCCCCCATGACAGGAAACACTGTCCATCTATAATACTCACTGTCCCCCTATGACCGTAAACACTGCCTGTCAATAATGCTCACTGTCCCCCTATGACGGCAAACGCTGCCTGTCTATAATACAGACTGTCCCCCATGACAGTAAACACTGCCAATCTATAATACTCACTGTCCCCCTATGGCAGGAAACACTGCCCCTCTATAATACTCACTGTCCCCCATGACAGCAAATGCTGCCTGTCTATAATACTCACTGTCCCCCTATGACAGGAAACACTGTCCATCTATAATACTCCCTGTCACCCTATGACAGTAAAGACTGCCTGTTTATAATACTCACTGTCCCCCTATGACAGCAAACGCTGCCTGTCTATAATACAGACTGTCCCCCATGACAGTAAACATTGCCCGTCTATAGTAAACACTGTCCCCCTATGACAGCAAACACTGTCCATCTATAATACTCACTGTCCCCCTATGACAGGAAACACTGTCTGTCTATAATATTCACTGTCCCCCTATGACACTAAAGACTGCCTGTCTATAATACTCACTGTCCCCCTATGACAGCAAACGCTGCTCGTCAATAATACTCACTGTCCCCCTATGACAGCAAACACTGCTCGTCTACAATACTCGCTGTCCCCCTATGACAGCAAACACTGCCCGTCTATAATACTCACTGCCCTCCATGACAGTGAACACTGCCTGTGTATAATACTCACTGTCCCCTATGACAGCCAACACTGACTGTCTACAATACTCACTGTCTCCCTATGACAGCAAACACTGCCTGTCTATAATACTCACTGTCCCCCTATGACAGTAAACACTGCCTGTCTATAATACTCACTGTCTCCCATGACAGCAAACACTGCCTGTCTATAATACTCACTGTCCCCCTATGACAGCAAACGCTGCCTGTCTTTAATACTCACTGTACCCCTATGACAGTAAACACTGCCCATCTATAATACTCACTTCCCCCTATGTCAGTAAACACTGCCTGTCTATAATACTCACTGTCTCCCATGACAGCAAACACTGCCTGTCTATCATACTCACTGTCCCCCTATGACAGCAAACGCTGCCTGTCTTTAATACTCACTGTACCCCTATGACAATAAACACTGTCCATCTATAATACTCACTGTCCCCCTATGACAGGAAACACTGTCCATCTAACATACTCACTGTCCCCCTATGACAGCAAACGCTGCTCGTCTATAGTACTCACAGTCCCCCTATGACAGCAAAGGCTGCTCATCTAGAATACTCACTGTCCCCCTATGACAGCAAACACTGCTCGTCTATAATACTCGCTGTCCCCCTATGACAGCAAACACTGCCCGTCTATAATACTCAATGCCCCCCATGACAGTAAACACTGCCTGTCTATAATACTCACTGTCCCCCTATGACAGCAAACACTGCCTGTCTATAATACTCACTGTCTCCCTATGACAGCAAACACTGCCTGTCTATATTACTCACTGTCCCCCTATGACAGCAAACACTGCCCTGTCTATAATACTCACTGTCCCCCATGACAGCAACACTGCTGTCTATAATACTCACTGTCCCCCTATGACAGCAAACGCTGCCTGTCTATATACTCACTGTCCCCCTATGACAGCTAAACACTGCCTGTCTATAATACTCACTGTCCCCCTATGACAGCAAACCTGTCCTGTCTATAATACTCACTGTCCCCCTATGACACCAAACGACCTGCAGTTCATAATACTCACTGTCCCTCCTATGACAGTAAACACTGCCCTCTATAATACTCACTGCCCTCCATGACAGGAAAAACTGTCCATCTAGTATACTCACTGTCCCCCATGACAGTAAACACTGCCGGTCTATAGTACTTAGTGTCCCCCTATGACAGCAAACGCTGCTCGTCCAAAATACTCACTGTCCCCCTATGACAGCAAACGCTGCCTGTCTATACTACACACTGTCCCCCATGACAGCAAACACTGCTCGTCTATAATACTCGATGGCCCCCATGACAGCAAACACTGCCCGTCTATAATACTCACTGTCCCCCTATGACAGCAAACACTGCCTGTCTATATTACTAACTGTCCCCCTATGACAGCAAACACTGCCTGTCTATAATACTCACTGTCCCCCTATGACAGTAAACACTGTCTGTCTGTAATACTCGCTGTCCCCCTATGACAGTAAAGACTGCCTGTCTATAATACTCACTGCCCTACATGACAGGAAAAACTGTCCATCTAGTATACTCACTGACCCCATGACAATAAAAACACTGCCTGTCTATAATACTCACTGTCCCCCTATGACAGCAAATGCTGCTCGTCCAAAATACTCACTGTCCCCCTATGACAGCAAGCACTGCCCGTCTATAATAGTCACTGCCCCCCATGACAGGAAACACTGACTGTCTATAATACTCACTGTCCCCCTATGATAGCAAACACTGCCTGTCTATAATACTCACTGTCCCCCTATGACAGCAAAAACTGCCTGTCTATAATACTAACTGTCCCCCTATGACAGCAAACACTGCCTGTCTATAATACTCACTGCCCCCCTATGACAGCAAACGCTGCCTGTCTATAATACTCACTGCCCCAATATGACAGTAAACACTGTCTGTCTATAATACTCGCTGTCCCCCTATGACAGCAAACGCTGCCTGTCTATAACACTCACTGTGCCCCATGACAGCAAATGTTGCCTGTCTATAATACTCACTGTCCCCCATGACAGGAAACACTGTCCATCTATAATACTCACTGTCCCCCTATGACCGTAAACCCTGCCTGTCAATAATGCTCACTGTCCCCCTATGACAGCAAACGCTGCCTGTCTATAATACAGACTGTCCCCCATGACAGTAAACACTGCCAATCTATAATACTCACTGTCCCCCTATGACAGCAAACGCTGCCTGTTTATAATAATCACTGTCCCCCAATGACAGTAAAAACTGCCTGTCTATAATACTCACTGTCCCCCTATGGCAGTAAACACTGCCCCTCTATAATACTCACTGTCCCCCTATGACAGTAAACACTGCCTGTCTATAATACTCACTGTCCCCCATGACAGCAAATGCTGCCTGTCTATAATACTCACTGTCCCCCTATGACAGTAAACACTGTCTGTCTATAATATTCACTGTACCCCTATGACACTAAAGACTGCCTGTCTATAATACTCACTGTCCCCCTATGACAGTAAACACCACCCGTCTATAATACTCACTGTCCCCCTATGACAGTAAAGACTGCCTATCTATAATACTCACTGCCCTCCATGACAGGAAAAACTGTCCATCTACTATACTCACTTTCCCCTATGACAGTAAACACCGCCTGTCTATAATACTCACTGACCCCCTATGACAGCAAACACTGCTCGTCTATAATACTCGCTGTCCCCATATGGCAGCACACACTGCCTGTCTATAATACTCACTGTCCCGCTATGACAGCAAACACTGCCTGTCTATAATACTCACTGTCCCCCTATGACAGTAAACACTGCCTGTCTATAATACTCACTGTCTCCCATGACAGCAAACACTGCCTGTCTATAATACTCACTGTCCCCCTATGACAGCAAACGCTGCCTGTCTTTAATACTCACTGTACCCCTATGACAGTAAACACTGCCCATCTATAATACTCACTTCCCCCTATGTCAGTAAACACTGCCTGTCTATAATACTCACTGTCTCCCATGACAGCAAACACTGCCTGTCTATCATACTCACTGTCCCCCTATGACAGCAAACGCTGCCTGTCTTTAATACTCACTGTACCCCTATGACAATAAACACTGTCCATCTATAATACTCACTGTCCCCCTATGACAGGAAACACTGTCTGTCTATAATATTCACTGTCCCCCTATGACACTAAAGACTGCCTGTCTATAATACTCACTGTCCCCCTATGACAGCAAACGCTGCTCGTCAATAATACTCACTGTCCCCCTATGACAGCAAACACTGCTCGTCTATAATACTCGCTGTCCCCCTATGACAGTAAACACTGCCCGTCTATAATACTCACTGCCCTCCATGACAGTGAACACTGCCTGTGTATAATACTCACTGTCCCCTATGACAGCCAACACTGACTGTCTATAATACTCACTGTCTCCCTATGACAGCAAACACTGCCTGTCTATAATACTCACTGTCCCCCTATGACAGTAAACACTGCCTGTCTATAATACTCACTGTCTCCCATGACAGCAAACACTGCCAGTCTATAATACTCACTGTCCCCCTATGACAGCAAACGCTGCCTGTCTTTAATACTCACTGTACCCCTATGACAGTAAACACTGCCCATCTATAATACTCACTTCCCTCTATGACAGTAAACACTGTCTGTCTATAATACTCACTGTCCCCCTATGACAGTAAAGACTTCCTGTCTATAATACTCACTGCCCTCCATGACAGGAAAAACTGTCCATCTAGTATACTCACTGTCCCCCATGACAGTAAACACTGCCGGTCTATAGTACTTAGTGTCCCCCTATGACAGCAAACGCTGCTCGTCCAAAATACTCACTGTCCCCCTATGACAGCAAACGCTGCCTGTCTATACTACACACTGTCCCCCATGACAGCAAACACTGCTCGTCTATAATACTCGATGGCCCCCATGACAGCAAACACTGCCCGTCTATAATACTCACTGTCCCCCTATGACAGCAAACACTGCCTGTCTATATTACTAACTGTCCCCCTATGACAGCAAACACTGCCTGTCTATAATACTCACTGTCCCCCTATGACAGTAAACACTGTCTGTCTGTAATACTCGCTGTCCCCCTATGACAGTAAAGACTGCCTGTCTATAATACTCACTGCCCTACATGACAGGAAAAACTGTCCATCTAGTATACTCACTGACCCCATGACAATAAAAACACTGCCTGTCTATAATACTCACTGTCCCCCTATGGCAGCAAATGCTGCTCGTCCAAAATACTCACTGTCCCCCTATGACAGCAAGCACTGCCCGTCTATAATAGTCACTGCCCCCCATGACAGGAAACACTGACTGTCTATAATACTCACTGTCCCCCTATGATAGCAAACACTGCCTGTCTATAATACTCACTGTCCCCCTATGACAGCAAAAACTGCCTGTCTATAATACTAACTGTCCCCCTATGACAGCAAACACTGCCTGTCTATAATACTCACTGCCCCCCTATGACAGCAAACGCTGCCTGTCTATAATACTCACTGCCCCAATATGACAGTAAACACTGTCTGTCTATAATACTCGCTGTCCCCCTATGACAGCAAACGCTGCCTGTCTATAACACTCACTGTGCCCCATGACAGCAAATGTTGCCTGTCTATAATACTCACTGTCCCCCATGACAGGAAACACTGTCCATCTATAATACTCACTGTCCCCCTATGACCGTAAACCCTGCCTGTCAATAATGCTCACTGTCCCCCTATGACAGCAAACGCTGCCTGTCTATAATACAGACTGTCCCCCATGACAGTAAACACTGCCAATCTATAATACTCACTGTCCCCCTATGACAGCAAACGCTGCCTGTTTATAATAATCACTGTCCCCCAATGACAGTAAAAACTGCCTGTCTATAATACTCACTGTCCCCCTATGGCAGGAAACACTGCCCCTCTATAATACTCACTGTCCCCCTATGACAGTAAACACTGCCTGTCTATAATACTCACTGTCCCCCATGACAGCAAATGCTGCCTGTCTATAATACTCACTGTCCCCCTATGACAGTAAACACTGTCTGTCTATAATATTCACTGTACCCCTATGACACTAAAGACTGCCTGTCTATAATACTCACTGTCCCCCTATGACAGTAAACACCTCCCGTCTATAATACTCACTGTCCCCCTATGACAGTAAAGACTGCCTGTCTATAATACTCACTGCCCTCCATGACAGGAAAAACTGTCCATCTACTATACTCACTTTCCCCTATGACAGTAAACACCGCCTGTCTATAATACTCACTGACCCCCTATGACAGCAAACACTGCTCGTCTATAATACTCGCTGTCCCCATATGGCAGCACACACTGCCTGTCTATAATACTCACTGTCCCGCTATGACAGCAAACACTGCCTGTCTATGAGACTCACTGTCCCCCTATTACAGCAAACACTGCCTGTCTATAATACTCACTGTCGCCCTATGACAGCAAACACTGCCTGTCTATAATACTCACTGCCCCCCATGACAGTAAACACAGTCTGTCTATAATACTCGCTGTCCCCCTATGACAGTAAACACTGCCTGTCTATAATACTCACTGTCCCCCATGACAGCAAATGCTGCCTGTCTATAATACTCACTGTCCCCCTATGACAGGAAACACTGTCCATCTATAATACTCCCTGTCACCCTATGACAGTAAAGACTGCCTGTTTATAATACTCACTGTCCCCCTATGACAGCAAACGCTGCCTGTCTATAATACAGACTGTCCCCCATGACAGTAAACATTGCCCGTCTATAGTAAACACTGTCCCCCTATGACAGCACACACTGTCCATCTATAATACTCACTGTCCCCCTATGACAGTAAACACTGTCTGTCTATAATATTCACTGTCCCCCTATGACACTAAAGACTGCCTGTCTATAATACTCACTGTCCCCCTATGACAGTAAACACCGCCCGTCTATAATACTCACTTTCCCCCTATGACAGTAAAGACTGCCTGTCTATAATACTCACTGTCACCGTATGACAGCAAACGCTGCCTGTCTATAATTCTCATTGTCTCCCTATGACAGCAAACATTGCCCTCCTATAATACTCACTGCCCCCCATGACAGGAAAAAGTGTCCATTACTAATACTCACTGCCCCCCATGACAGGAAACAGTGTCCATCTAACATACTCACTGTCCCCCTATTACAGCAAACATTGTCCGTCTATAATATTCACTGTCCCCCTATGACAGCAAACGCTGCTCGTCAATAATACTCACTGTCCCCCTATGACAGCAAACACTGCTCGTCTATAATACTCGCTGTCCCCCTATGACAGCAAACACTGCCCGTCTATAATACTCACTGCCCTCCATGACAGTGAACACTGCCTGTGTATAATACTCACTGTCCCCTATGACAGCCAACACTGACTGTCTATAATACTCACTGTCTCCCTATGACAGCAAACACTGCCTGTCTATAATACTCACTGTCCCCCTATGACAGTAAACACTGCCTGTCTATAATACTCACTGTCTCCCATGACAGCAAACACTGCCTGTCTATAATACTCACTGTCCCCCTAAGACAGCAAACGCTGCCTGTCTTTAATACTCACTGTACCCCTATGGCAGTAAACACTGCCCATCTATAATACTCACTTCCCCCTATGTCAGTAAACACTGCCTGTCTATAATACTCACTGTCTCCCATGACAGCAAACACTGCCTTTCTATAATACTCACTGTCCCCCTATGACAGCAAACGCTGCCTGTCTTTAATACTCACTGTACCCCTATGACAGTAAACACTGCCCATCTATAATACTCACTTTCCCCTATGACAGTAAACACTGTCTGTCTATAATACTCACTGTCCCCCTATGACAGTAAAGACTTCCTGTCTATAATACTCACTGTCCCCCATGACAGTAAACACTGCCGGTCTATAGTACTCAGTGTCCCCCTGTGACAGCAAACGCTGCTCGTCCAAAATACTCACTGTCCCCCTATGACAGCAAACGCTGACTGTCTATACTACTCACTGTCCCCCATGACAGCAAACACTGCTCGTCTATAATACTCGATGTCCCCCTATGACAGCAAACACTGCCCGTCTATAATACTCACTGCCCCCCATGACAGGAAACACTGCCTGTCTATAATATTCACTGTCCCCTTATGACAGCAAACACTGCCTGTCCATAATACTCACTGTCCCCCTATGACAGCAAACACTGCCTGTCTATAATACTCACTGTCTCCCTATGACAGCAAACACTGCCTGTCTATAATACTCGCTGTCCCCCTATGACAGTAAAGACGGCCTGTCTATAATACTAACTGCCCTACATGACAGGGAAAACTGTCCATCTAGTATACTCACTGACCCCATGACAATAAAAACACTGCCTGTCTATAATACTCACTGTCCCCCTATGACAGCAAATGCTGCTCGTCCAAAATACTCACTGTCCCCCTATGACAGCAAGCACTGCCCGTCTATAATAGTCACTGCCCCCCATGACAGGAAACACTGCCTGTCTATAATACTCACTGTCCCCCTATGATAGCAAACACTGCCTGTCTATAATACTCACTGCCCCCTATGACAGCAAAAACTGCCTGTCTATAATACTAACTGTCCCCCTATGACAGCAAACACTGCCTGTCTATAATACTCACTGCCCCCCTATGACAGCAAACGCTGCCTGTCTATAATACTCACTGCCCCAATATGACAGTAAACACTGTCTGTCTATAATACTCGCTGTCCCCCTATGACAGCAAACGCTGCCTGTCTATAACACTCACTGTGCCCCATGACAGCAAATGTTGCCTGTCTATAATACTCACTGTCCCCCATGACAGGAAACACTGTCCATCTATAATACTCACTGTCCCCCTATGACCGTAAACCCTGCCTGTCAATAATGCTCACTGTCCCCCTATGACAGCAAACGCTGCCTGTCTATAATACAGACTGTCCCCCATGACAGTAAACACTGCCAATCTATAATACTCACTGTCCCCCTATGACAGCAAACGCTGCCTGTTTATAATAATCACTGTCCCCCAATGACAGTAAAAACTGCCTGTCTATAATACTCACTGTCCCCCTATGGCAGGAAACACTGCCCCTCTATAATACTCACTGTCCCCCTATGACAGTAAACACTGCCTGTCTATAATACTCACTGTCCCCCATGACAGCAAATGCTGCCTGTCTATAATACTCACTGTCCCCCTATGACAGTAAACACTGTCTGTCTATAATATTCACTGTACCCCTATGACACTAAAGACTGCCTGTCTATAATACTCACTGTCCCCCTATGACAGTAAACACCACCCGTCTATAATACTCACTGTCCCCCTATGACAGTAAAGACTGCCTATCTATAATACTCACTGCCCTCCATGACAGGAAAAACTGTCCATCTACTATACTCACTTTCCCCTATGACAGTAAACACCGCCTGTCTATAATACTCACTGACCCCCTATGACAGCAAACACTGCTCGTCTATAATACTCGCTGTCCCCATATGGCAGCACACACTGCCTGTCTATAATACTCACTGTCCCGCTATGACAGCAAACACTGCCTGTCTATAATACTCACTGTCGCCCTATGACAGCAAACACTGCCTGTCTATAATACTCACTGCCCCCCATGACAGTAAACACAGTCTGTCTATAATACTCGCTGTCCCCCTATTACAGCAAACACTGCCTGTCTATAATACTCACTGTCGCCCTATGACAGCAAACACTGCCTGTCTATAATACTCACTGCCCCCCATGACAGTAAACACAGTCTGTCTATAATACTCGCTGTCCCCCTATGACAGTAAACACTGCCTGTCTATAATACTCACTGTCCCCCATGACAGCAAATGCTGCCTGTCTATAATACTCACTGTCCCCCTATGACAGGAAACACTGTCCATCTATAATACTCCCTGTCACCCTATGACAGTAAAGACTGCCTGTTTATAATACTCACTGTCCCCCTATGACAGCAAACGCTGCCTGTCTATAATACAGACTGTCCCCCATGACAGTAAACATTGCCCGTCTATAGTAAACACTGTCCCCCTATGACAGCACACACTGTCCATCTATAATACTCACTGTCCCCCTATGACAGTAAACACTGTCTGTCTATAATATTCACTGTCCCCCTATGACACTAAAGACTGCCTGTCTATAATACTCACTGTCCCCCTATGACAGTAAACACCGCCCGTCTATAATACTCACTTTCCCCCTATGACAGTAAAGACTGCCTGTCTATAATACTCACTGTCCCCCTATGACAGCAAACGCTGCCTGTCTATAATTCTCACTGTCCCCCTATGACAGCAAACGCTGCTCGTCAATAATACTCACTGTCCCCCTATGACAGCAAACACTGCTCGTCTACAATACTCGCTGTCCCCCTATGACAGCAAACACTGCCCGTCTATAATACTCACTGCCCTCCATGACAGTGAACACTGCCTGTGTATAATACTCACTGTCCCCTATGACAGCCAACACTGACTGTCTACAATACTCACTGTCTCCCTATGACAGCAAACACTGCCTGTCTATAATACTCACTGTCCCCCTATGACAGTAAACACTGCCTGTCTATAATACTCACTGTCTCCCATGACAGCAAACACTGCCTGTCTATAATACTCACTGTCCCCCTATGACAGCAAACGCTGCCTGTCTTTAATACTCACTGTACCCCTATGACAGTAAACACTGCCCATCTATAATACTCACTTCCCCCTATGTCAGTAAACACTGCCTGTCTATAATACTCACTGTCTCCCATGACAGCAAACACTGCCTGTCTATCATACTCACTGTCCCCCTATGACAGCAAACGCTGCCTGTCTTTAATACTCACTGTACCCCTATGACAATAAACACTGTCCATCTATAATACTCACTGTCCCCCTATGACAGGAAACACTGTCTGTCTATAATATTCACTGTCCCCCTATGACACTAAAGACTGCCTGTCTATAATACTCACTGTCCCCCTATGACAGCAAACGCTGCTCGTCAATAATACTCACTGTCCCCCTATGACAGCAAACACTGCTCGTCTATAATACTCGCTGTCCCCCTATGACAGTAAACACTGCCCGTCTATAATACTCACTGCCCTCCATGACAGTGAACACTGCCTGTGTATAATACTCACTGTCCCCTATGACAGCCAACACTGACTGTCTATAATACTCACTGTCTCCCTATGACAGCAAACACTGCCTGTCTATAATACTCACTGTCCCCCTATGACAGTAAACACTGCCTGTCTATAATACTCACTGTCTCCCATGACAGCAAACACTGCCTGTCTATAATACTCACTGTCCCCCTATGACAGCAAACGCTGCCTGTCTTTAATACTCACTGTACCCCTATGACAGTAAACACTGCCCATCTATAATACTCACTTCCCTCTATGACAGTAAACACTGTCTGTCTATAATACTCACTGTCCCCCTATGACAGTAAAGACTTCCTGTCTATAATACTCACTGCCCTCCATGACAGGAAAAACTGTCCATCTAGTATACTCACTGTCCCCCATGACAGTAAACACTGCCGGTCTATAGTACTTAGTGTCCCCCTATGACAGCAAACGCTGCTCGTCCAAAATACTCACTGTCCCCCTATGACAGCAAACGCTGCCTGTCTATACTACACACTGTCCCCCATGACAGCAAACACTGCTCGTCTATAATACTCGATGGCCCCCATGACAGCAAACACTGCCCGTCTATAATACTCACTGTCCCCCTATGACAGCAAACACTGCCTGTCTATATTACTAACTGTCCCCCTATGACAGCAAACACTGCCTGTCTATAATACTCACTGTACCCCTATGACAGCAAATTCTGCCTGTCTATAATACTCACTGTCCCCCTATGACAGTAAACACTGTCTGTCTGTAATACTCGCTGTCCCCCTATGACAGTAAAGACTGCCTGTCTATAATACTCACTGCCCTACATGACAGGAAAAACTGTCCATCTAGTATACTCACTGACCCCATGACAATAAAAACACTGCCTGTCTATAATACTCACTGTCCCCCTATGACAGCAAATGCTGCTCGTCCAAAATACTCACTGTCCCCCTATGACAGCAAGCACTGCCCGTCTATAATAGTCACTGCCCCCCATGACAGGAAACACTGACTGTCTATAATACTCACTGTCCCCCTATGATAGCAAACACTGCCTGTCTATAATACTCACTGTCCCCCTATGACAGCAAAAACTGCCTGTCTATAATACTAACTGTCCCCCTATGACAGCAAACACTGCCTGTCTATAATACTCAATGTCCCTCTATGACAGCAAACGCTGCCTGTCTATAATACTCACTGCCCCAATATGACAGTAAACACTGTCTGTCTATAATACTCGCTGTCCCCCTATGACAGCAAACGCTGCCTGTCTATAACACTCACTGTGCCCCATGACAGCAAACGTTGCCTGTCTATAATACTCACTGTCCCCCATGACAGGAAACACTGTCCATCTATAATACTCACTGTCCCCCTATGACCGTAAACCCTGCCTGTCAATAATGCTCACTGTCCCCCTATGACAGCAAACGCTGCCTGTCTATAATACAGACTGTCCCCCATGACAGTAAACACTGCCAATCTATAATACTCACGGTCCCCCTATGACAGCAAACGCTGCCTGTTTATAATAATCACTGTCCCCCAATGACAGTAAAAACTGCCTGTCTATAATACTCACTGTCCCCCTATGGCAGGAAACACTGCCCCTCTATAATACTCACTGTCCCCCTATGACAGTAAACACTGCCTGTCTATAATACTCACTGTCCCCCATGACAGCAAATGCTGCCTGTCTATAATACTCACTGTCCCCCTATGACAGTAAACACTGTCTGTCTATAACATTCACTGTCCCCCTATGACACTAAAGACTGCCTGTCTATAATACTCACTGTCCCCCTATGACAGTAAACACCGCCCGTCTATAATACTCACTGTCCCCCTATGACAGTAAAGACTGCCTGTCTATAATACTCACTGCCCTCCATGACAGGAAAAACTGTCCATCTAGTATACTCACTTTCCCCTATGACAGTAAACACCGCCTGTCTATAATACTCACTGACCCCCTATGACAGCAAACACTGCTCGTCTATAATACTCGCTGTCCCCATATGGCAGCACACACTGCCTGTCTATAATACTCACTGTCCCGCTATGACAGCAAACACTGCCTGTCTATAAGACTCACTGTCCCCCTATTACAGCAAACACTGCCTGTCTATAATACTCACTGTCGCCCTATGACAGCAAACACTGCCTGTCTATAATACTCACTGCCCCCCATGACAGTAAACACAGTCTGTCTATAATACTCGCTGTCCCCCTATGACAGTAAACACTGCCTGTCTATAATACTCACTGTCCCCCATGACAGCAAATGCTGCCTGTCTATAATACTCACTGTCCCCCTATGACAGGAAACACTGTCCATCTATAATACTCCCTGTCACCCTATGACAGTAAAGACTGCCTGTTTATAATACTCACTGTCCCCCTATGACAGCAAACGCTGCCTGTCTATAATACAGACTGTCCCCCATGACAGTAAACATTGCCCGTCTATAGTAAACACTGTCCCCCTATGACAGCACACACTGTCCATCTATAATACTCACTGTCCCCCTATGACAGTAAACACTGTCTGTCTATAATATTCACTGTCCCCCTATGACACTAAAGACTGCCTGTCTATAATACTCACTGTCCCCCTATGACAGTAAACACCGCCCGTCTATAATACTCACTTTCCCCCTATGACAGTAAAGACTGCCTGTCTATAATACTCACTGACCCCCTATGACAGCAAACACTGCTCGTCTATAATACTCGCTGTCCCCATATGGCAGCACACACTGCCTGTCTATAATACTCACTGTCCCCCTATGACAGCAAACACTGCCTGTCTATAAGACTCACTGTCCCCCTATGACAGCAAACACTGCCTGTCTATAATACTCACTGTCGCCCTATGACAGCAAACACTGCCTGTCTATAATACTCACTGCCCCCACGACAGTAAACACAGTCTGTCTATAATACTCGCTGTCCCCCTATGACAGCAAACGCTGCCTATCAATAATACTCACTGTCCCCCTATGACAGCAAACACTGCCTGTCTATAATACTCACTGTCCCCCTATGACAGTAGAGACTGCCTGTCTATAATTCTCACTGTCCTCCTATGACAGTAAACACTGCAGTCTATAATACTCACTGCCCCCCATGACAGGAAGCCCTGCCTGTCTGTAATACTCACTGTCCCTCTATGACAGCAAGCACTGCCTGTGTATAATACTCACTGTCCCCCTATGACAGTAAACACTGCCTGTCTATTATACTCACTGTCTCCCATGACAGCAAACACTGCCTGTCTATAATACTCACTGTCCCCCTATGACAGCAAACGCCGCCTGTCTATAATACTCACTGTCCCCCTATGACAGTAAACACTGCCCATCTATAGTACTCACTGTCCCTCTTTGTCAGTAAACACTGTCTGTCTATAATACTCACTGTCCCCCTATGACAGTAAAGACAGCCTGTCTATAATACTCACTGTCCCCCTATTACAGTAAACACTGCCCGTCTATAATACTCATTGTCCCCCTATGACAGTAAAGACTGCCTGTCTATAATACTCACTGCCCTCCATGACAGGAAAAACTGTCCATCTAGTATACTCACTGTCCCCCTATGACAGCAAACACTGCCTGTCTTAACACTCACTATCCCCCTATGACAGCAAACACTGCCTATCTATAGTATTCACTGTCCCCCTATGACAGCAAACACTGCCTGTCTATAATACTCACTGTCCCCCTATGACAGCAAACGCTGCCTCTCTATAATACTCACTGTCCCCCTATGACAGCAAACGCTGCCTGTCTATAATACTCATTGTCTCCCTATGACAGCAAACACTGCCCATCTATAATACTCACTGCCCCCCATGACAGGAAAAAGTGTCCAATTATAATACTCTCTGTCCCCCATGGCAGGAAACACTGTCCATCTAACATACTCACTGTCCCCCTATTACAGCAAACATTGTCCATCTATGATATTCACTGTCCCCCTATGACAGCAAACGCTGCTCGTCTATAATACTCACTGTCCCCTTTTGACAGCAAACGCTGCTCGTCTATAATACTCACTGTCCCCCTATGACAGCAAACGCTGCTCGTACATAATACTCACTGTCCCCCTATGACAGCAAACACTGCTCGTCTATAATACTCACTGTCCCCCTATGACAGCAAACACTGCCCGTCTATAATACTCACTGCCCCCCATGACAGTAAAGACTGCCTGTCTATAATACTCACTGTCCCCCTATGACAGCCAACACTGCCTGTATATAATACTCACTGTCCCCCTATGACTGCAAACCCTGCCCGTCTATAATACTCACTGTCCCCCTATGACAGCAAACACTGCCCGTCTATAAATACTCACTGTCCCCCATTACAGCAAACACTGCCTGTCTATAATACTCACTGTCCCCCTATGACAGCAAACACTGCTCGTCTATAATACTCACTGTCCCACTATGACAGCAAACACTGCCCGTCTATAATACTCACTGCCCCCCATGACAGTAAAGACTGCCTGTCTATAATACTCACTGTCCCCCTATGACAGCAAACACTGCCTGTATATAATACTCACTGTCCCCCTATGACTGCAAACACTGCCCGTCTATAATACTCACTGTCCCCCTATGACAGCAAACACTGCCCGTCTATAAATACTCACTGTCCCCCATTACAGCAAACACTGCCTGTCTATAATACTCACTGTTCCCCTATGACAGCAAACGCTGCCTGTCTATAATACTCACTGTCCCCCTATGACAGTAAAGACTGCCTGTCTATAATACTCACTGTCCCCTTATTAAAGTAAACACTGTCCTTCTATAGTACTCCCTTTCCCCATTACAGTAAGCAGTGTCCATCTATAGTACTCACTCTCCACCTATTATTGTAAGCACTGCCTGTCCTTAGTACTCACTGTCCCCCATTACGTTAAGCATCGTCCATCTATAATGCTCACTGTCCCCATATTACATTAAGTACTGTCCATTACACTCAGAATCACAGAATTTTAACAGCACAGTAAAAGGCCATTTGGCTTATTGTGTCTGCACCAGCCCTCCAAATGAGTATTGAGATCTAGTGTCATTGCCCTGCCTTTTCCCTGTACGCCTGCACATTGTTTCTTTTCAAATAATCACCGAATGCCTTGAATACCTCGGTTGAACCTGCCTCCACCACACTTCCAGGCAGTGCACTCCAGTCCCGAACAACTTGTTGTGTGAAAAAAATTTTTTTCACGTTACACTTGCTTCTTTTCGAATCACTTTAAATCTGTGCCCTCTTTTTCTTGATCCTTTTGCGAATTGGGACAGCTTCTCCTTATCTTCCCTGTCCAGTCCCTGTGACAGCAAACACTGCCCATTTATTATAATCAGGAAAGGCGATGACATACTGGTGTTGTCACTGGACCAGTAATCCAGAGACCCAGGGTAATCTAGGGTCCTGGGTTCAAATCCCACCACAGCAGATGGTGGAATTTGAAATCAAAAGTCTAATGATGACCATGAAACCATTGTCGATTGTTGTAAAAACCCATCTGGTTCTGGAAATCTGCTGTCCTTACCTGGTCTGGCCTACATGTGACTGCAGACCCACAGCAATCTGTTTGACTCTTAAATGCCCCCTGAAATGGCCCTGCAAGCCACTCAGCTGTATCAAACCACTATAAAGCCTCAAAAAAGGAATGAAACTGAACAAACCACCTAGCATTGACCAAAGTATCAGAAATGGCAATGGCAAACTCAGCCCTGTCGAGTTAGTAAAGTCCTCCTTACTAACATCTGGGGGCTAGTGCCAAAATTGGGAACGCTGTCTCATATTGACAGAATTATATCTTACAGATAATGTCTCAGACTCCACCATCACCTAGATATGTGCTGTCCCATTGGCAGGACAGACCCAACAGAGGTGGCAGCACAGTCAGGAGGGAGTTGCTCTGGGAGTCTTCAACATCGACTCCGGACCCCATGATGTCTCATGGCATCTGGTCAATCATGGGCAAGGAAACCTCCTCCTGATTATCACATACCGCCGTCCCTCAGCTGATGAATCAGTGCTCTTCCATGTTCAACACCACTTAAAGGAAGTACTGAGGGTGGCAAGGGTGCAGAATGTACTCTGGGTGGGGGACTTCAATGTCCATCATCAAGAGTGGCTTGATGACCAATGGCTAGTAGCACCACTACTGACTGGGCTGGCCAAGTCCTAACTGACTTGGCTGCTAGACTTGGTCTGCGGCAGGTGTTGAGGGAACCAACAAGAGGGTAAGACATACTTGACCTCATCCTCACCAACCTGCATGCCGCAGATGCATCTGTCCATGAGGGTATTGGTAGGAGTGACAACTGCATGGTCATTGTGGAAATGAAGTCCCATCTTCACATTGAGGATACCCTCCATTGTATTGTGTGCTAAATGGAATAGATTTTGAACAGATCTCGCAACTCAAGACTGGACAGCGATGAGGCCACTGTGGGCCATCAGCAGCAGCAGAACTGTACTCGAACATAATCTGTAACCTCATGGCCTGGCATATCCCCCACTCTACCATTATCAAGACAGGGGATCAACCCTGGTTCAATGAAGGGTGCAGGAGGGCATGCCAGGAGCAGCACCAGGCGTACCTAAAAATGAGGTGTCAACCTGGTGAAGCTACAACACAAGACTACTTGCATGCCAGACAGCATAAGCAGAAAGTGATAGACAGAGCTAAATGACCCCACAACCAACGGATCAGATCTAAGCTCTACAGTCCTGCCACATCCAGTCATGAATGGTGATCAACAATTAAACAACTCACTGGAGGAGGAGGCTCCACAAATATTCCCATCCTCAATGATGGAGGAGCCCAGCACAGCAGTGCAAATGATAAGGCTAAAGCATTTACTGCAATCTTCAGCCAGAAGTGCCGAGTGGATGATTGATTTCGGACTCTTCCAGAGGTCCCCAGCATCACAGATGCCAGTCTTCAGCCAATTCGATTCACTCCATGTGTTATCAAGAAACGGCTGAAGGCACTGGATAGTGCAAAGGCTATGGGCCCTGACAATATTCCGGAAATAGTACTGAAGACTCGTGCTCCAGAACTTGCCATGATCCTAGCCAAGTTGATCCAGTACAGCTACAACACTGGTATCTACCCAGTTATGTGGAAAATTGACCAGGTATGTCCTGTATACAAAAAGCAGGACAAATCCAACCCAGCCAATTAGTGCCCCATAATTCTACTTGCTCACTGACGCATAGTTTGGGTTCCACCAGGGCCACTCAGCTCCTGACATCATTACAGCCTTGGTTCAAAAGTGGACAAAAGAGCTGAAGTCCTGAGGTGAGGTGAGAGTGACTGCCCTTCACATCAAGGCTGCATTTGCTGAGTGTGGCATCAAGGAGCTCTAGCAAAACTGGAGTCAATGAGAATCAGGGGGAAAACTCTCCACTGGTTGGAGTCATACCTACCACAAAGGAAGATGGTTGTGGTTGTTGGAGATCAATCATCTCAGCTCCAGGACATCACTACAAGAGTTCCTCAGGGTAGAATCCTTGGCCCAACCATCTTCAGCTATTTCATCTATGACCTTCCTTCCATCATAAGGTCAGAACTGGGGATGTTTGCTGATGATTGCACAATGTTTAGCTCTGTTCAAGACTACTCAGATACTGAAGCAGCCCATGTCCAAATGCAGCAAGATCTGGACAACATCCAGGCTTGGGCTGACAAGTGGCAAGTAACATTTGCACCACACAACAGCCAGGCAACGATCATCTCCAACAAGAGAGAATCTAACCATCATCCGTTGACGTTAAATGGCATTACCATCACTGAATCCCCGACTATCAATATCCTGGGGGTTACCATGGAACTAGACTAGTCATATAAATACTGTGGCTACAAGAGCAAGTCAGAGGCTAGGAATCCTGCGATGAATAACTCAGCTCCTGACTTCCCAAAGCCTGTCCACCATCTACAAGGGGCAAGTCAGGAGTGTGATGGAATACTCCCTACTTGCCTGTATGAATGCAGTTCCCACAACACTGAAGCAGCTTGACACCATCCAGGAAAAAGCAGCCCTCTTGGTTGACACACCTTCCACAAACATTCCATCCCTCCATCAATGGTGCACAGTAACAGTGCTTACCATCTACACGATGCACTGAAAATTTACCAAGGCTCCTTCAACAGCACCCATCTATAATACTCACTGTCCCCTTATTAGGGTAAACACTGTCCATCTATAATACTCCCTGCCCCCTATTACATTAAACACTGTCCATCTATAATACTCACTGTCCCCCTATTACATTAAACATTGTCCCCTATTACATTAAACACTGTCCGTCTATAATACCCACTGTCCCCCATTAAACACTGACTGTCTATTATAGTCATTGTCCCCTATTCCAGTAAACACAGTCCATCAATAATACTCACTCTCCATCTATTATTGTAAGCACTATCTGTCTATCATACTCACTGCCCACCAATTAGAATAAACACTGACTGTCTATTCTACTCACTAGCCCCTATGACATTAAACACTGCCCGTCTATAATACTCACTGTCCCCCTATTCCAGTAAACAGTGTCTGTCTATAATACTCACTGTCCATCAATGAGAATAAACACTGTCCATCTATGATATCCATTGGATCCTCTAACAATAAACACTGTCCGTCTATAATACTCACTGTCCACATTTTGTAGTAAACACTGTCCATCTATCAGCTGACTTGAGTTGGTCCAAGTCTAGTGGAATGCCTGAGGTGGTGGCTGCAGCTAAGGGTGGTGCTTCCCACAAGGCGTCGAAGCAATCGCTGACTGAAGTCACCAAGAAGCTGCCCAAGAAGCGGAGGAAATCTCACAAGCAGAGCTATTCCACTTAAGTATACAGGGTGCTGACCCAGGTCCACCCTTCCATCAGGATCTCACCCAAGGCCATGAGTGTTATGAATTCCTTCAATGTTGACATTTTCGAGCACATTGCCTCCGAGTCTTCGCACCTCATTCACTACAATAAGCGCCGCACCATCTCAGCCAGGGAGATCCAGAGCACCGTCCGCCTCATACTGCCAGGGGAACTGGCCAAACACTCCATCTCCGAAGTACCAAAGCGGTCACCAAATACACCAACTCCATTTAGGTCGATCATTCTAAAGTTTACATTACTCACTAACCACCTATTGTAGTAAACACTGTCTGTCTATAATACTCATTGACTCCCTATTACAGTAAACAATGTCTACCTATAATACTCACTGACCCCCTGTTACATTAAACATTGTCCGTCTATGAAACTCAGTAACCCCCATTACAGTAAACACTCTCCATCTATAACCCTCACTGACCTCCTACTAGAGTAAACATTGTATGTCTATAATACTCACTATCCCCTATTACAGTAAACGCTGTCTGTTTAAATAGTCACTGACCCCCTATTATAGTAAACACTGTCTGTCTATAATATTCACTCACCCCATGACATTAAACAGCATCTGTCTATACTACTCAATGTCCCCCATTACAGTAAACCTTATCTGTCTATAGTACTCACTGTCCACCTATTATAGTAAACACCATCTGTCTATAATACTCACAGTCCCCTTATTAGAGTAAACACTGCCTGTCTATAATACTCACTGACCCCAATTACAATAAACACTGTCCATCTACAATACTCACTGACCCCCATTATATTAAACACTGTCAGTCTAGAATACTCACTGACCCTCTATTACAGCGAACACTGACTATCTATAAAAATCACTGACCCCCTATTACAGCAAACACTGCCTGTCTATAATACTCACTGTCCCCCTATTACAGTAAACACTGTCCATCTATAATACTCACTGACCCCCATTATATTAAACACTGTCCGTCTAGCATACTCACTGACCCCCTATTATAGTAAACACTGCCTTGTCTTTTGCACTGATGTGCGGGGCTCCCCCATCATTGAGGATGGGGTATTTGTGGAGCCTCCTCCTCCAGTAATTTGTTTACTTGTCCACCACCATTCACGGTTGGATGCGGCAGGACTGCAGAGCTTAGATCTAATCCATTGGTCGTGAGATCGCTTAGCTCTGTCTATCACTGGCTGCTTATGCTTTTTCACACACAAGTAGTCTTGTGTTGTAGCTTCACTAGGTTGACTCCTCATTTTTAGGTATGCCTGGTGCTGCTCCTGGCATGCCCTCCTGCACTCTTCATTGAACCAGGATTGATCCACTGGCTGGGTGGCAATGTTAGAGTGGAGGATATGTGGGCCATGAGATTACAAATTGTGGTTGAATACAGCTCTGCTGCTGCTGATGGCCCACAGTGCCTCATGGATGCCTAGTCGTGAATTGCTAGGTCTGTTCAAAATCTATCCCATTTAGCACAGTGGTAGTGCCACACAACACAATGGAGGGTATCCTCAATGTGAAGATGGGACTTTGTCTCCACAAGGACTGTGTGGTGGTTACTCCTACCAATACTGTAATGGACAGATGCATCTGCTACAGGCAGATTGGTGAGGATGAGGTCAAGTATGCTTTTCCCTTTTGTTTCACCACCTGCCACAGACCTAGTCTAGCAGTTATGTCCTTTAGGACTTGGCCAGCTCGGTCTGAAGTGCTGCTAGTAGGAGGTTTCCTTCCCCATGTCTGACCTGATGCCATGAGACCTCATGGGGTGGATGTTGAGGACTCCCATGGCAACTCCTTCTCGACCGTATACCACTGTGCTGTCACCTCTGCTAGGCCCTTCCTGCCAGTGGGACAGGAAAAACCCAGGGATGATGATGGTGGTATCTGAGACATTGTTCCATTCGTATAGAATCCATACGATTCCATGAGTATGACTATGTCAGACTGTTGCTTGGCTGGTCTGTGAGACAGCTCTCCCAATTTTGGCACAAGCCCCCAGATGTTAGCAAGGAGTACCCAAGGTTGGCAGGGCTGAGATTGCCATTGTCGTTTTCAGTACCTAGGTAGATGCTGGGTGGTCTGTGTGGTTTCATTCCTTTTTGACTAGGCCATTTCAGAGGGCATTCAAGAATCAACTATGTTGCTGTGGATCTGAAGTCATATGTAGGCCAGATCAGGTAAGGACTGCCCACCTATAATACTGAGTGTCCACCTAGCGTAGTTAGCACTGTCCACCTGTGATACTTGCTGTCCTCCTATTACAGTAAACACTGTCCATCTATAATACTCACTGTCCACCTATTACAGTAAACACTGTCCGTCTATAATGCTCACTGTCCACCTAATACAGTAAACACTCCCCATCTGTAATACCCACTGTCTCCTTATTACAGTAAACACTCTCCACCTGTAATACTCACTGTCTCCTTTTTAGAGTAAACACTGTCCATCTGTAATATTCACTGTCCCCCTATTACAGTAAATACTGCCCATTCATAACACTCACTGTCTGTCTATTGCAGTAAACCTGGTCTTCCCAAACTGTTGATTGCGACACCCACTGCAATCAGAAGCTGAAATTTTGGGATAGTGGGATCCGAGGCTGCAGTGGAGCTCAGACTGATTTCTGACAGTTGTAAGGCCCCTTGTCGGTTGGTGCTCAATGGACTGCTGTCAGTGGCCTCATTGCTGCTGCAAAAAAAGTCTATAAAAAGGTAGGTGTTTGATTGTTTTTGTAGAAAGCCTATTTCTTCAAAAATAAAGGATCACTTTGTATCTCTAATCAGGTTCATAATGCATAAACAATCATGATTTTATTATGTTAATAATCGGAATCCTATTGCATCAATAACAAGGATCGTATTGCATTAATGTTCAGGGTTCTATTACATTCATTGTCTGGTGCCTATTGCATCAACAATCAGGATCTTATTGTATAAATAATCAGCATCCAATTACATTAATAATCAGGAGCCACTTGCTTTAATTAGACAGTTCTGATTGTGTTAATAATCAGCTCACTATTGCTTCAATAATTTCCGTGCTCGGTGGGCACTGCAGGGACTGGGGTGTTTCGTTGACCCCTTTAATCACACTTTGATTTAAAGTTTGTAAGGTTCCTTTAAATTTTGTTCTTGGTTTTACAGCTGACCTGAATTAGGGGCTGTGCCTGATTTATCCCAATTTTGTTGATTTGGTTTAATTGGTTTCACTTACAAGATTATTGCTTCAATAATCAAGAAATTACTGCATCAATAATCAGGATGCTAATACATTAATAATGAGAATTATTTCAACTAATTTACAGAGTCCTATTGTATCAATAATCAGTATCCTATTACATTAAAGTCATTTGCTATTACATACTATCACTTTAATAATCATAGTCCAAATACATTAATAATCCAGACACATTTTCATCAATCAATGACCTATTGGATCAATAATGTGGATCCTATCACATTGATCAGGGTCCTATGACATTAATAACCAGAAGCCTACCACATTCAAAATGAGGTTCCAATTACATTCACAATAAGAGTTCTATTACTTTATAATCCAGGACACTATTACATGCCTTATCATCTCTCATGCTAAGTTAGTATCACCAAAACTCCAGGATTGTCCTGAATGCTTGAGTAATGAAAGATTATTTCCAGGACATTGATGCAATCCATCCAGGAGATAAATCAGAGTAGGATTAAAAAATATATTATTTTTTTCATTTTCTTTGGATATTTTAGTTTATTAGTGCGAGGACCTCTTGCGCTGTGAGTAAAAGCGTATGGCCAGGGTTTTCCAGTCATCGGGCGAGCTTGGTGGGCGTGCCTGGGAGCGCTCGGGACCGCGATTTCACACTGGCTTGTCAATTAACAGCCACCCAGTGTGAAACGCGTGCTGCAGCACTAGGCCTTGCCCGGCTGGGGCCAGGAGGAGTGTGATCACTGAGGTTCCTGCATGCGTGTGGGTGCATGCAGTACCAGCTCCCTGAGATACAGAGCTGCCTCAAGGAGCTAAAGATTTTTAAAATAAAAAATAAAGATATTAAAAATAATGAAAACATATCCCCTCATGCGACAGAGTCACATGAGCAAGGGCATGTTCAATACGAGTGTTAAGAGGTCATTTTTTAAATCACTGGTCGAAACCTCATCCTGCCCATGGATGAGATTTCATCAAAAAACGTAAAGGCCATTTGGCTTTTGTGACTATGCACCAATTGAATGGTTGGACGGGCAGCGAAAAATTGTAGTCAGTTAATAGACCAAGTGCCTTAACAGGCCACTTAATTTCACTCAGCGGGCGCGCGAGGGAGTCAGCAGCATGCCCGCCGAGTGAAATGTTGTGCGAATGCACAATGACATCGGGACGCTAGCCTAATGTCATCGCGCGTCATTTTATGTTTATTTGGGTCGGGTGTGTGCCTGCCCGATGAGGGAAAATTTCTGCCCTACATTTTCTTCTGGGAATGTCCCTTTAATTCCAAAGTGAAGCTGGAGAGTATTCTGAAAAGGGTGTGATTTGACTTGTTCCAAGAAATGTCTATGTGACCTGAGGTTGTTGTGGGTGTGAAATTAACTTCTTGATTTGAAATATTATTCTCCTGTTAACTAATGTTTGAATTATGTTGATATTAGTTGATTTGTTACAGTACAAGTTTTAAAAAGTGAAATCTTGTCCATCCGGTTTCTTTCCATCGGTGTCGTGAGGATTCCTTTTGTTTAAAAAGTGATTGGTCTCTACGGGGATCGAAACAAATCAGAAGCTCTACTGGGATATCGAAATGCTGAGGTGGTAAAACAGGTACACTGGAATTTTCCAAAATTTAAACAAACAAGTGTTATGACACAGCAGTTTGTAAAGGCTGAGTTGCTTAAACCCCAGAGGGAAAGTGAACAACTGACATAACCTATATTTTCAATTGGTATGTTTGAGATGCAGCTCTGTATTCAGAAATAAAACCACCAAGCCTCAAGAGGTTTTTTTATATAAAACTAAGTTAAACATTTATTAAATTAACAACAAATTAAGCACATACACATGTCTACAAATTACTACCGTAATAACTTTTAAACAAATCCCCAAATTTATCATGCCCAAGTAAATCTTCACCAAGGAAACAGTAATCCATAGACTTTAAACAGACACCAGGCAAAGCACATTTGACCTTACAAATTCAAAATGAGGTCCCTTGCAATTTGGTTCCTTTGCAGACACAGGCTGGTTAGATCCTATATGCCTTTGACCTGCACACACAAAACTCCTTTCTGTTTATACCTAGCTTCCCCTAGAATCAGCTCAACACTTCACACTTTGGGAGGAAAAGTATATTCCTACAGGGCTTCAATTGGTCCTAGCTAAAATTGCATGAGCAAGAGGTAGGGTGTGAGGTAAGTAAATTTTCCATTTTATCCTAGGCTTTTAATGTCACACCTTCCAACAATAACATTTTCATCCTATTAATTTTATTAGTAATATAAACACATTGCTTGGCCTCTCCCAGCTAGGTACAAGATTTTACCCATTGTTTTGATTGCTTTATTCAACAAATGCAAATGTACCCTTTACCTTCTATCCCTTACGTCTATCTAATCAACAACTCAAAACTTCTAAACATCAAAGCACCCAGACTAGCTAGCTTTAATCCAATTAAAACACGCACATAGACACACATATAAATACAGACCCTACTATAATTCCAATTAAAAAATAATTTCCAATAACATTATTGACATTAATATCGCTTCATGACACAAGATTTCACATTTACTTTTGCTGCATTCAGTGAAAAGTCAACACAGCTTACTTCTATTGTTCAAACACTTTAGGAGAGAAGCAACTTGTCTGCTGGATAATTTGAAGAATCTAGTAGATGAATTAGGGGTTGACTTGAAAGTCGGGACTTAAAAAACAGAGATTGTTGAAGAATCAGCTCAACATTTCACACTTTAGGAGGAAAAGGGCTTCAACTGGTCCTAGCTAAAATTGCATGAGTAAGAGATAGGGGTGGGAGGCAAGTTGAACTAGAACATGAAAAGTTAAAACTTGAATGCGAAAGAGAAAGAGAAAAATTAGAAAGGGGAAGCTTTGAATTCCAAAGAGAAAGGGAGATGAGAAATTTGAACTGGAGAAAGAAAAGCTTAGATTACGTGAACAGAGAGTGGCCGTAAAACTCAAACATGATTCAGAACTAAGTCCATCCATTGTTTTATCTCTACCTTTTAGCCTATTTTGATCCCTTCCCCCCACACCACCTCCACTAGGGCTCTCTGTACCTTGCTCGTCCTGCTTTCTACCCTTAATATCACCTATTAGCACATTTCTTAGCTAATATCACCACCGTTAGCACTTTTTGTCCTTTTGTCAATGATATCTTCTGGCAATCTCCACCTATCACTGGCCCTCTATCCAGCTTTACTTGTCCCACCCCACCCCCTTAAACCAGTTTATATTTCACCTCTTCTATTTTTCCTTAGTTCTGTTGAAGAGTCATACGGACTTGAAATGGTAACTGTGTTCCTCTCCGCAGATGCTGTCAGACCTGCTGAGTTTTTCCAGGTATTTTTATTTTTGTTTTGGATTTCCAGTATCTGCAGTTTTTTGCTTTTATCCTCATCTGGTCTGGCAGAGCTTCCTACTTACACTCTCTCCATCTGTATTCATGCAGGACAAGCTAGCACACAACAGAAGGGAGAGGTCACAGACTGGTGGAGGAATGCCCGACATCAAGGTCCTCGCAGACCTTGAAAATAGAGTCATCCAGCTGGCCGATGATGATCTGGACTCTTCCTGAGCTGATGGTGAGGGTGGCAGTGCTCAAAAATATGAGGATCCAGCAGTGCAACATCCATCACATGACATGTGAGTGAGTTCCCCTGTTCCACAGTCCCCTGCCATACACTAATTATCTCATCTCTCCTTGCTTTCCCAGGCACATCTGGGAATCAGCCGAGGGGGTCCAGGAACCAAGTCCTCAACCCAAGCCCCAAAGACACCTGAGAAGAAGAATCTGATGATACCCTCATTGAAGTCCCATTACAGCGCTCACCCACACCCTCCACCAGCGCAGAGACATACACCTCAGTGGGACCTAGCTTTAGAGTAGCCTCAGGATCACAATCTGGTGAGCACATCGCACTGTCTGATCCACAGCAGGTGACAGCAGAGACTTCCCAGGTGTCTGGCACTTAGGGGACTGCTGAAGGCCAGAAATCTGCTGAATCCGAGTCAGATGATGAGCCTCTGGACTCGGTCATGTCACAGTTGCTGGAGCTGCAAAGGCAAATTCGGGAACATTAGGAAGGGATGTCCACTGCACTCCTCAGATTGCAAGGCACGATGGAGGGGTCCATCCGCCTTAAGTCTGAGGTGATAACTCTGGCATGCCAACGCACCGAGGTCAACACCGGTAAAATGGGGCCGCCATGGAGACCTTGGTCCAGGACATTGGTCCTGTACTGCTGCGTGGGCTGTACTCCAACGCTGATGCCACAGTTGGCCTCCAATAGTGTCAATGCAAGAGGAGTGCAGCGCAGCTCGATCGTACTCCAGTTTCCCCTTCTCCTCAAGGAGTCAGCCAGGGACCCTCAGGTGCCCATAGAGAGGAGGATCAGCAGGTGCACACCCCAGGGCCACCTACCCAAGTGATTCAGAGTGTCCGGTCCATCCGAAACACCTCTTCCTGTGACCTAAGCCACTCCAGCTCTACAAGCTGAGGAGGGTGCCACTGCCGCACAGCAGGACCCCGAAAGAGGCCCTTCAAGTCTTGGCCCTCCAGAGGACACCCACCAAGGTCATCACGGATAGGGTGAAGCAGTCAGCAGGCTGTCTCCACCTCTGCTGTGGATGTCAAAGGAGCACCAAGAAATAGTGGCAAGGTTAGAAAGATTAAGAGGATATAATTGCACAGCCTGGTGTTAATCACTTGTACATCATGTTCACTATTGTAAATAAACGAGTGTTCGTGTTGCTCAGTTGTGAAACGTTGGTTCCTGCACAAGATAAAGGCAGGTGTCTCAATCCAGAGCCTCTTCCATGTGTAGTGTGTAACCTTCAGAGCAAAGTGATGGTCTGGCTTCACACCCACTGGACACATTAGTGATGCCTGCACATCGATGGTCATTGCTGCTAGAATACTGTGGGCAAACTTCCGTCATTCTCTCTGTGTGCTCTCAGCATAGAGAGGTGGAGCTGGCCCCCATCTCTTTAGCATCCGTGACCAGTGACACTGTGCTCCTGAAGGGGACAGGTGCTGAAGGGTGACAAAGGATCGGGTGCATTCAAAGTTTCATGCTGCACCTCCATGATCTGACCCTGATCACAGAGCGCAAGCGAGCTGGCCTCAGCCAGACAGGAATCAGACATTCTCAGAGGCTATGTGAAGATTTATGGGGTGTCTTCACTGCATGTCCTCATCATCCTCCTGGAATCTAGCAACCATTAGGGCCTCCGCTGCGTCTCCAAGACATGAGACTGAGCACTGAGAGAACGTGCGCTGCCAATAGCCACACAGGAGTCAAACATTCACAGATGCAAAATGAGGGTGTCAGGACTGTCCTCACTGCATCTCGTCATCATCCTCCATGAATCTTGCAGCTATGAGGGCCTCCTGAGCACACCTGTCTGGCCAAAGTAATGGCCTCATCGCTGACATCCCCTCCTTCGAGGACCTCACCACCGTCATCCCCTTCAACATCCTCCTCATCGGAGGATGCATGCAGCTCCTCCATCTCCTCCTCAGTTAGTTCCTCCCCCCGTTGCAGCACCAGTTAGTGGAGTGTGCAGCAAGCGATGATGATGCACGACACCCTCTGGGGGTTGTACTGCAGTGCTCCAACAGACCTGTTGAGGCACCAGAACCTCATTTTCAAAATGCCTATTGTTTGCTCCAACAAAGCCTGGGGTATGGTACGAGCCTCGTTAACTGTCGCTGTGCTGCAGCCTGAGGCTGTCGTATGAGTATCATCAACCACAGCCTCTGCAAGTGGCCCTTGTCCCTGAGGAGCCAACCTTGCAGCCTCTGTGGACCCTGGAAGATGTCAGGGATCTGAGACCTGCTAAGGATGTAGGAGTCGTGGATGCTCCCTGGGAATCATGCGCAGGCCGGCAGGATGTGTTTGTGGTGGTCACACCAGCTAAACATTCAGCGAGTGGAAGCCCTTGTGGTTGACGTAGTTGACTGCTTGTTGCCATGGTGATCTAAGCGCCACGTGTGTGCAGTGGATGGCACCCTGCACCTATAGATAACCTGAGATCTGCGCAAATCCCATTGCTCTTGCTTGGCGCCTCCACCACTCTCTTCTTCTTCTCCTCTGGTCTCTGTAAGCCATGAGACATACTGCTAAATCACCAGGCCCCATGACCCTGATGTTCTCCTCCTGCAGGATCAAAGAGAGAGATGCATAAGTTAGCATATGTGCCCTAAGAACTTCTCTTGGTTAAGTCTGAAGGCCCCCTCATGTATGCAGGAGAGCGCTGGTCACCACTTGGATGGCTGGTGTGTAGTGCGCTTCATGGCTGTCTGAAACCCCACCCACCTCTGCCCCACTCCACGTGACCAATCGGCAACAGGTTCATCCATTGGACTCCATACTGTGCTCTCAGCTCAGGCGCAGACATTCTCCTAACCCGCACTGCAAGGCAGCACTGTTAGCCTGAAGCATGAGGGATACTGGTCCAAACATTAATAAAGGCATTGCAAGGGGCTGTGAGCACCTCCACCAGTGACTGCGCCATGGTCACCTTTCACAAGGGAATCTACAACTTGCCCAGTTGGCCAATCGCTCTGCTGCCCCCTAAAACACACATTAATTTGCAGTCTGTGCCCGAGTGTGAAAGGTTCTGAAGCATTTGGTAGCACATTCATGCTTATGCGTTACTTGAGTGGGCAGAAAAGGTTTAGAGGCCTAACTCCAAGCATGTCAATGGATCTGCTGCTGAACAATCCCAGCTGCGAAAGAATGCTGACTTTTGACAAGCTTTTCCAAGTGGGTGACTGCTTCCCTCGGTCCCCCTCTTCCCCCCACCCCCGGCATGTACTTGTGTACTTCCTTCAGTCTGCATTGGCTTGCCCCCCCCACCGGAGCTCTTGCCGCAGAGCTGCACTGAAAGCCAGCCGGGATAAAGCAACTTGCCTCTGCCCCCGCGATTGCACAGAGCTTCTTCTTTCATGTCCTGAGGGGGGTGCTCGCAAGTGCTGTGCAAGTGTGTGTGCACCCACCTCCAAGCTCCCCTCTAAGTTCAGCTTGCCCAGTCCACATCGTGAAGCTCGCCGTCTGAAGTTAGCCGATATGGGCAGTAGATTTGACATGGGGGGGATCGATTCCAGCGAGCAGGTGTAATAATGTGATGCTAAGGTATTGAAATTAGGTTTCCGATGGATGGTGGCAGGAAATGCAGCCCTCTATTGACGGGCGGAACGGACAATCACAAACTGGTTTCACAATGGCATGAAACCGATATTTGGTCTTCTTGCCATTTGTCCCTCCCCGCCCTCCATGACACCCAGCACCAACAGAGCCGGAAAATTCCAGCAGGAAAAGCTTTGGTGTTCTACCCATCTCTTTCAGAAGAGCAATCAGGTGACTAGGACAGGGTAGAGACCGCTGTTCTCAATGCTGAGGACTTGCCACCATAAGCCTACAGACAGACAGAAATTTGAAAAAAGACAGAGTCAGTCCTTTGGAATTCACTACAGAGAAAGAAATGCTGTTTAATTGATAAAGGCGGAACAAGGCTGTCAGAACCTTAGGGAAATAATTCTGGTGGTAATTAAGGTCCCACCTAGATGGATGTAAAGTTCAAAAAATAAAGGATACTGCAGGATGATTACACATTGACACACAAGCATATCAGTAACAGGCCCAGTTTGGAGTCTCACAGAGAAATTGGAGAGATAAGGGTTTTGATAGTGAAAGTCTGGTTCTAGTGAGGAAGAAGGCCAGGGTGTAAAGATCAGCACTCAGTAGGAAAGCAATAGGGAAAGTCTGGAGGATAAATTTGATTTGAGGTGTTATTCCTGTCATTATGCCATGCCCAGTAAAGGCATGTCATTTTATGAACTTTCAGTCAATACTTTTAAAAAATTGAACACAAACAAAATGTTAAAGCAGCTGTCACAAATCATGTGACTTTTGGCATTTTAACTACAGACAGTATCTAGTCTCCAGCAAATATTGAATTAAGTATGGATGTAGATGAGGATTCCTCACAACCATTTTTGGAATTCACACATCTCATTGTTTGAGGATGGGCCAACACCTAAAGAGTATGGAATTTCCATAGACTGCCTGTCTACATGTTTCATACTGGACAAAGGGGAAGATTGAAAATCAATGGCCACTATCAACTTCCCATTGTATCACGATGGCCTCCCTCATCCAAGCTAGACTGGGTAATCAAGGTAATCAGGCAGAGTCAACATGGTTTTGCGCAAGGAAAACCATGTTCAGCCAACTTATTGGAGTTCTTTGAGGAAGTGACAAGTGCTGTGGGTGAAGGGGAACCAGTGGATGTACTGTACTTAGATTTCTAAAAGGCATTTGATAAAGTGCCACATCAAAGGTTATTGCGGAAAATAAAAGCTCATGGTATAGGGGGTAACATATTGGCATGGATAGAAGATTGGAAGGCTAACAGGAAGCAGAGGGTAGGCATAAATGGGTCTTTTTCAGGTTGGCAAGATGTAATCAGTGGTGTGCCACAGGCATCAGTGCTGGGACCTCAATTGTTTACAATTGATATAAATGACTTGGACGATGGGGTGGATGGGATGTTTGCCAAATTTTCTGATGACACAAAGGTAAGTAGGAAAGTAAGTTGTATAAAGGACAAAAGGAGGCTATAAGAAGATATAGATAGGTTAAGTGGGTGGGCAAAGATCTGGCAAATGGAGTATAAAGTGGGTAAATGTGAAATTGTCCATTTTGGCAGGAAGAATAAAAGAGAAGCTTATTATCTAAATGACGAGAGATTGCAGAGCTCAAAGATGCAGAGGGATCTGGGTGTCCTAGTGCATGAATCGCAAAAGGCTAGTATGCAGGTAAGCTAATAGAATGTTATCGTTAATTGCAAGGGAATTGAATACAAAAGTAGGGAGGTTATGCTTCAGTTATACAGGGCTCTAGTGAGACCACATCTGGAGCACTGTGTACAGTATTGGTTACTTTATTTAAGGAAGGATGTAAATGCATTTGAAGCGGTCAGAGAAGGCTTACCAGACTTATACCTGGAATGGGCAGGTTGTCTTGTGAGGAAAGGCTGGACAGACTAGGCTTGTATCTTCTGGAGTTTAGAAGAGTAAGAGGTGACTTGATTGAAACTTATAAGATCCTGAGGGGTCTTGACAGGGTGAATATAGAGAGGATGTTTCCTCTTCAAGGAGAATGTAGAACTAGGGAGTCACCCACTTAAAACAGAGATGAGTTGAAATTTTTTCTCTCAGAGGGTCTCTTCCTGAAAAGATGGTGGAATCAGACTCTCTGAATATTTTTACGGCAGAGGTGGATAGAAGTGGTAAGCAAGGGGATGAAAGGTTATCGGGGGTAGGCAGGATGCAGATTTGAGGTTACAATTAGATCAGCCATGATCATATTCAGGGTGGAGCAGGCTCGAGGAGCCGAATGGCCTATTCCTGCTCCTTGTTTGTACATACGTAACACCTTTAACCTTTCAGCTCTTAAACCACTCAGACAACCTCTCTCTAGTAAGCTTCCCCTGTTTAATTAACCCTGGACACACACACACACCCACATCTTTCTACACAGACAACATAATCACAAAAATATAAAAACGTACATTTCTCATCACACCTCCCTCAAAGCAAAAATGAAATGTCATATTTCCAATGATGTTTTCATTTTCTTATCCAGCTTCTTATTACTTAGTATGCACTCCTCAGATTGCAAGGCACAATGGAGGAGCCCGTCTGCCTTCACTCTGAGGTGATAGCACCGGCATGCCGATGCCCCAAAGTCAACACTGGTAGGATGGTGGCACCCTTGGAGAACTTGATCCAGGACTTCACCCCTGCAGTGCTGCGTGGGCTCAAGTCTATCTCTGATGCCATAGTTGGCCTTCAACAGTGTGTACGCGAGAGGGGTGCCAGGCAGCTCGATCTCACTCCAGCTTCACCTTCCACTCACGGAGTCAGCCAGGGGCCCTTGGGCGCCCATAGGGAGGAAGACCAGCAGGTGCACACCCCAGGGCCCATCCATCCTGGTGACTCCGAGAGTGTCCGGCCCACCCGAATCCCCTCTTCCTGTGACCTCAGCAGCTCCAGCTCCACAGGCTGAGGAGGGTGCCACTGCCACAGAGCAGGACCACAAAAGCAGGCCGGGGTCCTCCAAGTCTCGGCCCTCCAGAGGACGCCCACCAAGGTCATCACAGACAGGGTGTAGCAGTCAGCAGGCAGCCTCCACCTCCATGTCCGGGGAGCACCAAGATGTGGTGGCAGGGTTAGGAAGTTACGGAGAATTAGTTGCACAGCCTGAGCCCAGGTGTTAATCACTTATACATACTGGTCACGATTGTCATGAACTCCTAAGAAAGTCTCCCTGCCTGTGGCTCCTTGTTCTGATGAGCAGTGTTCGTGTCACTCAGATGTGAAACCTTTCTGCACAAGATAAAGAGCAGATGTCTGAGTCCAGGACCTCTTCCCCATGCTTTGTGCAGCCTTTAGACCAAAGTGATGGTCAAGCCTCACACTCCCTGGACACATTACTGATACCTGCACCTCGGCGGTGCTGGTCATTGCTGCCAGAATGTAGTGGACAGGCACCATAGAGTTCTCTCATACTCTGTGTGTGCTCTCAGCACCTTTAAGGTGGGGCTGGCCCTCATCTCTTCAGCATCTGTGACCAGTGATGCTGTGCTCCTGAAGGGATCAGGTGCTCAAGGCGGACAAAGGATCAGATGCTTCTAAAGTTTCATGGCTGCATCTCTATGATATGACCCTGATCACAGAGCGCAAGCGAGCTGCCCTCAGCTAGACAGGAGTCAGACATTCTCAGAGGCTATGTGAAGATTTATGGACTGTCCTCACTGCATGTTGTTATCATCCTCCTGTAATTGAGCGACTAGTAAGGCCTCCACTGCGTCTCCATGATAGGAGCATTCTCACAGCAAGTATTGGTGCTGCCATAAGCCAGACTGGAGTCAAACGTTCACAAGTGCGATGTGAGGATCTATGGGAACACCTCACTGCATGTCGTCATCATCCTCCACAAATCCAGAAGCTATGAGGGCCTCCCGAGCTTGCCTGCCTCATCTGGCCAGTGCGAGGGCTTCATCATCATCATCGTTGCCTCTGAGGACCCCTCACCCTCAGCCCCGTCGGCATCCTCCTCATCCGAGGAGACGAGCAGCTCCTCCATCTCCTCCTCAGCCAGCTCCTCTCCCCATTGCAGCACCAGGTTGCAAAGGGCACAGCAGGTGATGACAATGTGTGACACCTTCTATAGACTGTATCGCAGGGCTCCACCAGTCTGGTCCAGGCACCAGAACCACATTTCAGCATCCCGATTGTTTGCTCGACCAAGTTGCAAGCTGCAGCGTGAGCCTCATTAAATTTCTCTCTGCTGCAGTCTGAGGCCGCTGCATGGGTGTCATCAGCCACGGCCTCTCCAGGTGGCCCTTGTCCCCGAGGAGCCAACCCTGCAGCCTCTGTGGACCCTGAAAGACTCCAGGGATCTGTGATCGATTAAGGATGTAGGCATCATGCACAATCCCTGGAAACCGTGCTCATACCTGCAGGATGTGTTTCTGGTGGTCGTACACCAGCGGCACATTCAGTGAGTGGAAGCCCTTGCGGTTGATGTAGTTCACCGTGTGTTGCGACGGATACCTGAGCGCCACATGAGTGAAATCGATCGCACTCTGCACCTGTGGGAATCCCGAGATCTGGGCGAATCCAATCGCTCTCACATCCTGGCTCTCTTGGTCCCAGGTGAAATGCACAAAGCTGTGTGCCTTCTTGAAGATTGCATCCGTGACCTCATGGATGCATTTGTGGGCAGAGGCTTCTGATATCCCACAGAGGCCACCTGTGAAGCCCGGAAAGGAGCCACTGGTGTGGAAATTGAGCGCCGCTGTCACTTTCACAGCCACTGGCAGTGGATGCCCTCCATGTCCCCGTGGTGCCAAATCCTGCAACAGGTGGCAGGTGTGACTAACCAGTTCCCTAGTTCAGTGGCACTGGCTCTCGGCCACCTGCAGGAATGACAGGCGGCGTCTATAGACCCTGAGTGTCGCTAGATGCCAGCCTGTGAGGGCTCACTGTGGCTTTTGAGTGTCGTGTACAGGAGCCCCAACCGCCCCTTCTTCCTCAGGTTGCTGCTCCTGCCTCTGCACAGCCAGGAGCCTCAGTCGCTCTCTCCTCCATTGTTTTCATGCTCTGCAGGCCATCAGACATACAGCTAGTTCACCAGGCTCCATGATCCTGATGTACTTCTCCTGCAGGATGAAAGAGAGAGGTGCATGGGTTAGCATGGGTGCACTAAGAGCCTGTCCTGGTTTAATTATGATGGCCCCTAAACGCCTCCCGGTGAGTGCTGGCCAGAGATCAGAGCGCTGGATGGCTGCCCTATTAGTTTGAACCATGGGGGAGACTGGTCCAAACTGGGCTGATGACATTGCAAGGGGCTGTGAGTGCCTCCAGCAGTAACTGCTCCACGGCCAACTATAGCAAGGAGATCGTACAATGTCTGCAGTCACCCAACTGTTTTGCAGTCCATTAAATTGCTCATGAATTTGCAGTCTGTATCGGGGTTAGGGGGAGGCAGGGGGGAGGGGTGGGTGGGGGTGGGGGTGGGGGGGGAGGGTTGCAGGTGGGAAGATCTGGAGCACTTGGTGGCCTCTGTGTTGCTTGAGTGGGGAGATAAGCTCGGAGCCCAATCCCAATCATATCAATGTGGCTGCACCTGAACTGTCTGAGTTGCAGAGGAATGGTCACTTTATATAAAGTGTCCCTAATGTGTGGCCACATCCCTCACCCACCCTACCCCCCCCACTCCGAATGCTTGTGCGTTCTGCATTCAATGGCAGGGCTGCTCTCGCCTCCTCCCCCCCTCCACAATGCCCCTGAATCTTGAAGCCCAAGAGGCGACCCTGGTGAGCGCTGCACATTGTTACTGCGCACTCACCTCCAGGTTCCCCTCAAAGTGCAGCCCGCCAAGTGCACGCCTTTTCTATGCAGCTGTGAAAGACGTCAGTGCACTTTCTCGCCAACATGGACAGATGTTCCAGCTGGCGGGATAATTCTGTCAGGCTGCCCTACTTTCAATGGTTTGCCTGAGACTGCCAACAGCACCAGCACTTTCTCCCCAGCCACAAAACTATGAGCCTTCGCTCTTCCATCTGCATTTGCCTTCATTACTTGCTGAGATACTTCTAAACGTTCCCAGGTTAACTCACATGCCCTGATCAGATTGTATTTCTTTTGACAACCCGTATCTTGTAAAGAATTTGGTTAATTCTTCTACAAGCGCCTTGGCTGTGATTTTCCTTGAAAGGTATTGCTCCTGGAAATCTCGTGGTCAGGCCCATGACTGTCAGTAAATACTGATTCTCACTTTTAGTCTTAGGGAGGGGTCCTACGCCATCAATCATGGCCCTGTTCAAGGGTTCCTCAAACACTGGAACAGGAATTAAAGGTGCAGGTTAAATCACTGCTTGAGGTTTTTCCCACCACTTGATAAGTGTGGCATGTCTGACAAAATTTAACGAGGTCTTTATGTGGTCCCGGCCAGTAGAAATGTTTTTGTGTCTTAGCTTGGGTTTTCCTAATTCCCAAATGTTCAGCCATTGGGATTTCATGAGCCTCACCCAACATTTAATTCCATTATCCAGCTGGAATTACTACCTGGTGAATGATGGTCCACTTCTCATCTGCAGGGACATGAGACGACCTCCATTTCCTCATTAGCACATTGTATTTAAGGTAATAACACTCTGGAATGTGTTCCGCCTCAGTCCCAGAATAAGCTGCCTGATATGGCTCTTTTAATTCTGGATCCTTCCGCTGTAACTCCACTGAACTCGAGGGGATAAATACCTCAGCCTCATTCTCTTTAATTTTCTCCTCCTGAGCAATCTTTTCAAAAATAGACCCAGCCAACTGAGGTTCGGCAACCTACCCCTGTCTAAGTTTATGCGCCTGTGACCTTGTCACCAAACAGTCTGGAAACAATCCAACATGTTCTTTTTGTGAAACCCCCACTGATTGTAGTTCAACAGGTTTTTCTACCACTTTAGGGGTAGTCAATGTTTGAGATCCAGCTTTTTCATTCCCTAAAATGTATTGAACCCCTGCAATGGGCAATTTCTTTACCATTCTAACGATTACTTCTCCTGTTTTCAAATCAATTTTTAAATGTATTCTGTATGGTGTGAGATAGGTTTAAATTCTCCATGTATTCCACGAGCGATCAATTTCTCCTGCAATAACGCTTCTGGACAGCAGATGGCACAATCTCATAACATTAGTAATTGACTGGCACCTGTATTCCTGTAAATTTTGACAGATTTCCCTTACTTTCCCAATAAACAAATATACACTTTCCCCTCGCATATAAAATCTTTGAACATCTCTGTAACCTGTCCTTCAGAATTTCCTTGGGTAGGCTGAAAACTGTTTCCACCGCTCTGGCTAAATCTGATTTTTCCCTGTGAATCCGTACGAATGCTGCTGGTTTCTTTCTCACCTGGGACTCAGAACCCAAAGGACTTTTATTTACAGAACACTTCTGAGTTCCTACCACTACAATCAGACACCCATTTAACTTCTGGCAATTTGTCCTTCTATGTCCAGCCTTGTTGCAATGATAACAGATTACTTTTTCCCCTTCACCTTTGATTTCTTTTCGTCTATAGTAGGTGACCTCCTTCAATCTGTTCCTTATTACCAGCACTTTTCCCATTAATAGGTTTTCTGCATCTCTAATTTACTTGCTGACTCCCATATGATCCTTTTCCCACACTCAACTTTTTAAAAATTCATTTATGGGATATGGATGTCGCTGGCTGGGCCAGCATTTATGGCCCACCCCTAGTTGCCCTTGAGAAGGTGGTGGTGAGCTGCCTTCTTGAACTGCTGCAGTCCATGTGGTGTAGGCACACCCACAGTGCTGTTAGGGAGGGAGTTCCGGGATTTTGACCCAGCGACAGTGAAGGAACGGCGATATATTTCCAAGTCAGGATGGTGAGTGGCTTAGAGGGGAACTTCCAGGTGGTCTGTGTGAAATATCATACTTATCAGTTAAAACAGCAGCTTCTCTGATCTTTTTACTTTGTCTTTCATCTAAATAAGTTTCGTTGGTCACTGAATACTTAAATTCTCCCATAATCATAATTTCCCTTACAGTATCAAAAGTCATCTCTAACTTCAGTGATCGAATCCATTGATCCCAAAGAGTTTCTTAATCTCTTGCAAAGTCTAGCAATGTCTGCTAAGGTCTCTTTCTTAAACTTTAATGCTCATAAGCATTTAGTATTACCCCTTTAACGACTTGATAGTCTGCAGTTTGTTCTTCTGATAAGCTTGCACACATGGCAGAACACTTTGTGACATTATGGTCCAGGTATCTTTCAGCCAATTCAACTTTCAAATTGGGTAAAATATATTTCAACTCCATCCTCTGTAAATTTAGGCACTAAACAAAGATTTTAAGTTAAATCAAATTCCTCAAGATAATCAAAATCATCCTCTGAACCACAGTCTTTTCTTACTTCCTTTATTCTAAGCTTCACATTAGACAGTTCATACTGTCTGGCTTCTTTCTTTCTCTGAAGCCCTCTCTCTTTCCCTCTCCCTTTCCTCCATTGCGAACTTCTCTCTCTCTCTGAGGTTCAAGTTCACATTTCTATTTCTTGCAACCTTTTTTCTTTTTCTTGCTCCTCTTTTCCCATGCAAGCCTTTGTTTTTCTATTTCTTTCAATCAGTCCTTTTCTTTCTCGAGATTTTTTGCCTTTTTTTTTCTGCCAATTCATGTTTTTTCAGGTTCAAACTTCTGCCTTTCTCTGTCTTTTTCTATATCAAGCTGCTTCATTTGCAAGTGAAGTCCTACTGCCTCTAGCCATGACACAGTAGTTTCAGGTGTCTCCTCCTCCAACTTTAAATGCTGGATAGGTACTTTAATCATATCAGCCTTATGAAATTCCACTTTTATTTCTACCTGCACTTTATCTGCTAACTCTCCCAGCTGAGCCTTAGTCAAATATTTCAAATAATCCACGATTACACCTTCCACTCCCAGGAAAGTCTTAGCAACTGCTAAAGCCATTTGCAGTCCAATCACTTTAATATCCCTCAACACAAAGCTCCTGGGGTTAGTATCCTCCTCCTTCTCATATCCTTTGGATTCACAAATTCCAATCCAACAAAGGAATTTTGATCCCACAAAAGCCCCCAAGTTTGCCACGACAGCTGATATTATTGCTGAGCAAGCCAGGCCCCAGAATGATGTCTGTCTCATTGATTATAAAACTTTTTTTTCATTCTGAAATGAGGAGGAAGAGCTCCTGACCTCAAAAGCATAGGACTTCAGTAAGGCCTTTAGAATTTTAAAAATTAAAAGATTTATTAACCAGAAAAAAAACTTAAGCTCACAAGATAAATATTACAAAGTTAAAACAGTCTTACCGAACAACCCCCAAAAAACATGCTCAGTCAAAAGTACACAATCAAACTACCTTTCTGGCAACAACCCCTTATAGAATTTTAACCATAAAAATCCAGTAAAATTACCCAAGTCAAGGAATTGTTGTCACTTTAATAAAAGTACACGTTACAACTTCCTAGGCATCTCCACTCTGATGTGGAATTTCAAAAGGAGTTTTGGAAACAAACTGTTTCCTGAAACAAAGACTTCCCTGGCTTAACACTGGGTGGCAGCTTCCAATTCAAAGCTTTCACAGCTTCTCAGCAGCTCACACACAAAGAAGATGGCACTAAACGAAGATTTCAAGTTAAATCAAATTCCTCAAAGTAATCAAAATCATCCTCTGAACCACAATCTCTTTTTGAGATTCAGTGGGTCCCCCAAAGCAACTCTCAACAGTTAAACACCCCTTTCCATAAATATCTTTTCCCCCTCCCCCCACCTTTTATCTCAGGTTCCATTGTCCTCAAACATCTCTTTGAAACTCAACTTCTCCAAATATAAAACATTTTCACGTTTTCTTTTCTGCCTTTACTTTCGGGTCAATAAAATTTAGTATACCTCCCCCTGTTTACTCATGGAACCCCTGTAAGATGCAAATGTTCCTTGGCACCTCTGAACTTCCTCTTGAAATTCATCAGCTGAAAAATCAATTTTCCAATTAATCTCAAAATGCAAATTTCAGATCCAAACTATTTACTTGTAACTCAAACCCACCATAACCTCTCATTACAAATACACAAACCTAACCCCTTTGACCTTTCATCTCTATGACCCTACAGCCTTCTACACAGACAACATAATCACAAAAATATAAAAATATATATCTCTCATCACACAATCCAATTTCCTTTTGAATACTTCAGTTGAACCTGCCTCCACCACACTCTCAGGCTGTGCATTCCAAACCCTATCTACTCACTTTTGCTTCTCTTACTAAATACTTTAAATTTCTAGGGACACGAGGGGACATCCCTTGTCACTAGCTAGCAGTGAGTAGTTGAGTTGCAAGAACATGAGGAGGAGGAGAAAAAGGAGAAGGAGAATGAGGAACAAAAATAGTGACCCAAACAGTCCCTTTCTTCTCTGGCTGTATGCAAAGAACTAATATGAGTGAGATACCAATAATCTCAACCCCAATTCTCCATTCACCAACAGTCCCACAGTTGTCACCCTCTCTCTGTTAATGACCATCACATTGGTGTCTTGGGCAAATAAAAAATAAAAGCTTCCACAAAAAAATTATAACAAAGCATACCATATTAGAAATAAATGTAAACAATTAACTTGGGCATTCCTTCCATGGCCGTCTGTCATGCACCTTTGCATGTCCTAGTGCTCTTATGCAATGGTACTCTGGTGGCTGCAGCATTGATGGCGAAAGGCTACCAATTTTTGGTGAAGGATTCCTGTTCTTGGCCTTACTGGACAACGTTGAGCAACTCTAGGTCAGAAAACCTGGCTTCTGACCGCACCATCTGAGCAAGAATGGCAGCATTCTGGGCTGGCTGACTGACCGATAATAGCAAGGACACTGGCAGGGTGGCAGCTATGTGACCATAAATGTTGTTATCCTGAGAAAAGACAGATGAAGCATGCACCATGGAGCCAGTGCCTCGCCCCCTGGGGCAGTACCTTAGCTATCCTCATGACCTTTGAAAGACAGATTCCTGGAATGATGTGACACCCTACAACCTGAGCTTGCACAGCTACAAGCTGACCTTGCATAACTTCAGTCTGAGCTTCCACTACTGCAGTCAGACTTCTGGTGAAATCGCTTGTGCTGCAATGGAACTGAGGCATGAGCCATCAGACTCTGTATCATGGTTGGTTCCACAAGTGCATCGGTGGAGTTGGTCCACCCTGCGAAGGATGTGCTCCAAATCTGTGCAAAGCCCAGTGTCAAACTGGTGCCCCCATGCTCCTTTACATTGAATATAGGCTTTCTGGCCAGCTTCCCAATGCACCGAGCATTTTGTTGGGTACATTAATCAGCTTTCTTTTGTAGCCCATCTCATTGACCAACAAAAACAAGAATTTGTATTCATATGGCGCTTTTAACATAATAAAATGTCCCAAGGTGCTTTGCAGGAGCATTGTAAAGGGAAACATGACACCGAGCCACATAAGAAGATTATTAAGTCAGATGACCATAAGTGTGGCCAAAGAGGTAGGTTTTAAGGAGTGTCTTAAAAGAAGAGGAGGGACAGAGATGTTTATGGTGGGAATACAAGAGCCTCGGGCTTTGGCAGTTGAAGGCATGGCCACCAAAGTGGTGCAATTAAAATCAAGGATGCTCAAGAATCCAGAATTAGAGGAACACAGAAACCTCAGATGGTTGTGAGGCTGGAGGACATGATAGAGATTGGGAAAGGCAAGGCCATGAATGGATTTGAAAACAAGGATGAAAATGTTAAAATCAAGGCAATATTTAACCGAAAGCCAATATAGGTCAGTGAGCACAGGAGCTATGGGTGAACAGGACTTGGTGCAAGTTAGGACAGGGTCAATATAGTTTTTAATGACCTCAAGTTTACTAAGGATAGATGTGCGAGGCTGGCCAGGAGTGTGTTGGAACACTAGAGGTGATAAAGGCCTGGGCAAGGGTTTCAGGAGCAAAAAAGCTGAAGCTGAAAAGTGTTTATTTGATTCCTCTTCAAGCAGAAATCACGTGTGACCTCATCCTCCTGTGATCTGGCACCTGTGCTATGCTTGGCCCCTGCCCAGGTGTGGCCCACTTGAGCCTGATGTTTCACCACATGCAGATCTCATGTCTAATCTACCCTCTGAAATAAGCATAATGCCAATATCAGAATTGGTCCCTGCGCCGTGAAATTAAGTTATGGTGTGTCTTCGGTATCACTCTTCTTGATATTCTTCCACCTCCTGGCCAGAAAGAAGTGAGGTAGAAGAGTAAGGTTGTGGTGAGGGGAGGGAAGAGTTAAGAGGGATGTGGAGGAAGTGGGATATGTGAGGGGGAATTAGGTATGAGAATCCCATCACCTTCATTTGATTCACCCTCACCGCTGGCCACAGCCTCAGCGACCATATTTGCTCCCTCCTGGTGCCTGTCCTCCACCAGTTAGTTCCTGCTGCCTCCACTTGTGCACCACCTTGTCCTGCAAGAGAGAGAGGGAGGTATATCAGTCAGTGTTGTACAATCTGTTTTTGTGATGTAGCAGTCATGGTTGAATAGCTGGCAGTGTCTGCAAGCTGTGAGATGTGGGTGTGAGGCTTGCAACAGTGATAAGTGTGTGAGGTTGCATATGAATGTTAGGGATGAGTCTTGATTGATAGAGATTATTGGTAATGAGTGATTGTTGTGTGGTGAATTGAGGAATCTGGTAGTGCAGTTGGAAGGGCATGGCTTTTGAAGATGCGTTCACTGACTTTGACCACTCATGTGAGGTCATTGAACTCCTTGCAACACAGTAAAAGTCTTAAAAAGTGAAATACTGTCTACTGGTTTATTTCTGTTAGTATTCTACTGTCATTCTGTCATTTCAATCAGCCAACATAGATTAATGACACATTGCCATTTGTGGGGGCTTTCCAAATTAGCCTTCGCTATATAAATACAAGTTGCTATTGTTGACATCATTTGATGACACCTCCAGGAATACTGTTATGATCCCTGTAGAGACTGATAATGTTTTAAAAAAGATGAATTTCCCAAACAACCAACAGATTTCAGTTTTTAAAACTTATACAGTAACAAAAATGAAGATGGGTCAAACATTAATTAACAATCAACTAGTTCATCAAACTGCAGTAACCAACTAACACAATGAAATATGTCTTACGAAATGTTTTTATGCAATGCCTCACTTCTGGCAGATACGTAGCATTACAGGAACGGTCCCACAGTCACTCCCGGCTTTCCAGTGGAGTTTCATTTCTCCCTGCCTTACCAGGTCAAAACTTTCCATGTCTATCGATAATCGTTCCACTCCCTGTTTGGATTTTCCAGACCTGATTATCACCAGCAAGGTGACAACTCCACATTCCTTGAAACTTCATGAGTCCCCTCTGTTCTATTCCCTTTCTTTTGAGCAGAAATGGAACTCTTTCAAGTATCCTGCTTGGCTGTTAACACAAAACAGTTCACCCTGCTTTCCCACATAAGTAGCTCCTTTTTTCAGCATTTCAAATAGCAGCTGGCCTTTTCCTGTGTGATAGGGTGAAAAGGTGTCACAGTTGGTTTCTTTTTGAGTTTCTCTCCCCATGGTAACCGAACCATATGGGCATGTCTCTGAGCTGAGGTCTTTATCCAGAGTTTCTGTTTTACTTTGAGTTAAAGGTACATTTCAAAACATAAGCATCTTGTAAAGTTCTGTGTTCATGATGATACATCCAACCCAAGTTTGGAACCCTACAAAGTATATCCTTGGTCAATGCTGATCTAGATTAGGAAATAGCTGGACGCATGAAAGTTGGTCCCAATGTCCTCGGGCTATATGAAAAGCTCAGTCAGATTTCAAATTTCTGATCACTTTTACAGTCATCATGATGGAAGTTAACCTTGTGCATATCAGGCAAAGGTGGAATTGGGCTCAATTGTGATGCCTTCCCCCTTCACCATAGAAATGTAGTCTGCTAATCCTCACTGGCTTGGCTCACACAAGAAGACTTGGGCAAGGTCCTGGAATGTTTCCAGTGCCTATGAGCTATTTCCCAAGCATGAATTATCATCTTTTGAAAAAAGTAAAGTAATAATAATCTTTAGAAATCTCCCTCCAAAACATGTAAACAACAAACTTAAAGGTCACAAATAAAAAGACAAAATGCAGGTTGGTTAAAATTGTATGTGGTGTAACACAAATGGTACTTGCAATGTTTCTTTTAGTCTTGAATTTTCAAGGTTAAGAAGCTGGCAATTGTTCACTGCAGCAAAGTGCCTGAATAAGACGAAAACAAACTAAACATTAGGAAATCAGCTCCAAGAAAGGCCAGACAATCCTTTTTCATCCATAGAATCATCAATAAGTAGAAAAATTGACCAGGGAATACAATTGATACAGATAGTATAAGAAAAAGTTTAGGAGACAATTAGATGCATTTCTGGGGCAGAGGTAAAATTGAGGGCAAAGGTGAAGTGTAGATTGCACTGTTTTGAAAAGGAGCAATGGACTGTCACGGGCATGTCCCAATGGCCAGAGGTTTTCACTGTTCGGGCGGGGGTACACCTGACCTGAACAAGTGGAAAATGATATGCGATGAGGTTGGGCGAGCGTCCCGATGTCACTGCAGTCTCGCGCGATGTTTCGCTCAGCAGGCGCGCGTGGGAGTTGGAGCCGTGCCCGTCATTAACTAAGAGGCCAGTTAAGGCCCTTGACAACCCAACTGAGGACGACTTAACGTTGCCGGTGCGATTTTTCCACTTGACGCACGGGCAAAACGGGCAGCCCGAAATTTGCAAAACCTCATCCACGGGCAGTATAAGGAGGGTCAGCAGCACTGTCAACGTGAGTAGTGAGGAGTTCAGGAGATAACTTGCTGCTGGTGGCTTATTGGTACTTGTCAGCTTAACCTCTGATCGGGGCTTCATTCTTAGCATTTCCAGCCTTCATTTCAGAACTCATTGGTGTCGCCAAGGCCCCCTGAGCACTCAGACCGTGTGGACCTTCCCAGGTATCGGACAGCCTTCCGATACCCTAGTAATGGGGATTGTGGTCTCCGCTAGAGGCACCTCTCTGAGGAAGAAGCGGCAGAAGGGAGAGAAGGCCAGGTACAATGCAGTTTCCAGGGGAGGGACCTGTGGGAGGGTAGGCACAGGTACAAGGGCCACAGGCCAGCAGGAAGTCCAAGGCAAAAGGGCCACAGGAGACACCACTATCCTGTTGCCAGGGTTTACAGGCAGCGATGTAGCTACCTCAATATGTCTGAGGTGCAATGCCAAAGGAGGCTCCATCTCCAGGGAGTCTGTGATCTCTATTTTTCAGATGATCAGCCCTGAGATCAGCTCCGACTGTGTGGGTGGACACCCTATGCCAGTGGCTCTGAAGGTCACAGTGGCCCTCCACTTCTATGGCTCTTTCCAGGGCTCAGTGGGGGATCTGTGTGAAATCTCACAGTCAGCTGTCCACAGTTGTGTCAAGATGGTGACAGAAGCCTTTTCAGGCAGGTATTGACTTTCATTCATTCCGAACAGACAAGGCCGACAAGGCTGAGTGAGCCAGAGGCTTTGCAGCAATTGTTGGGATCCCCCACATCCAGGGTACAATCGACTGCACACATTGGGCCATCAAGGCACCAGGGGGTCAGTGGGTGCCTTTGTCAACAGGAAGGCCTTCCACTCCATAAATGTGCAGATGTTGTGTGACCACAGGATACAGATTCTGCAAGTCTGTGCAAGGTACCCAAGCAGCTCCCATGATGCATATATCCTGAGACACTCCCAGGTGCCGGGGCTTTTCAGTGCTCCAGCCCAACTACATAGATGGCTGCTGGCTGACAAGGGCTATTCTCTGAAAAGGTGCCACCACCCAAGAACAGAGGCTGAGCAGCGGTACAATGGGAGCCACGCCTCCACAAGGGCTGTAGTTGAGAGAACCATCGGTCTTCTCAAGATGCGCTTCCAATGCCTGGACCATTCAGGGGGCACACTCCAGTACCCCCCAAATCATGTGTCGCTGATAGTGGTTGCAAGCTGAGCTCTCCACAATCTTGCGCTGGAAAGGGGGGACCCACTAGAGGAAGAGGATGTTGGTGTAGCTGCACTGGCCACAGAGGATGAGTCCAGTAGTGAATCAGAAGAGGAGCTCGGTGAGGAGAACGATGAGGGCATGGAGGCAGGCCTCGGTAACCTCCAGGGAGGCAGGGTCACCAGGGACGCATTGATCCAATTCCCTTTCAGCTAGGCTGCCAAATAAGAATTACCACCTCATGCCAGAGCTTCCACCTCCATCCTGGATCGCAGAAATGACCCTTTCCTTGGCCCCCAAGATACACTCAGTGCCTGAGCAATAAGGTTTCGAGTCACCCATGTCCAGCATTACATACCTGCATACCCTGCACCTACAAAACAAATGAAGCATACTCAGGCCAATAACACAAAAGCAAATGTAATTTAATGTTGGAACTCATATTGTATTGAATGGAACAATGTCCAGTTTTGGTGATCACACCATTAGAAAAAGAAAAGCAAAATGGGGAATAAAAGATCACCCGTGATTGTCCCTCTTGTGCTTAAGGTGCTTTAAACTTACGTTTACTGGTGCTACGTCTAGGTGCTCTCCTCTCGCTGGCACTGGCATTTGGAGCCAGCCTGCTGACTCTGCTGCCTTGTTGGCCTTGATGACCTTGGCAGGCGTCCTCTGGCCAGTGGAGCCTGCTGGCTCCGCCTGGGAGGGAGCGGCCAGTGCCACGGCTGGCATCTCCCCAGTAGCCGCAGCCTCATTAGATGTGACAGTCACAGGCAGAGGGGCGGAGGAGCTGCTGCCATCATCTGGAGCGCCCTGAGAGGAGCCCACAGAGATGACGAGCAGCGCGTGCACTAACATGAGGTTGCTGTTGACTCCCCTGCTCACCACTGATGAATGGGCACCTGGCTGGGATACTGGGTGCCCCATCCATCTCCCACACTGACACTGACCAGCTGAGGTCATTGCCGGTGTGAGTGCTTGCAGGTCCGAGCGCAACCCCAGGAACTCCTGATTTAGTTCCTGGAGCAGCCTCTCCATGAGAGTCACCACTCTCTCCATGCAGGAAGCAGTGTGCTCCACCATGAGGGTCAACACTGTGCTCACACTCTGCAGGAACTCCTCCACAACGGAGACTATGGCATGCATACCCTCTTAGATCTCTGCCAGATCCTCCCACGCTCCTCTCTGGATGCCCAGCCTCTGTTGCCTAATGGATGACTCCAGAGACCCGTCATCTGCCTTTGACTGAGCATCGTCCTGGTCTCCAGCAGTCCTCCGACTGCCGGCGCCTTGGGCACTCTCTGTCTCCACCTGCACCTCAAGCGAGTGTGAAGTGCCCTCACCAGTTTGCACCAAGATACTAGCTGCTGAACTAATCCCACTGAGGTGCTGGTATCTGCGCTGGTGCCTGGTCCAGAGAGTGGGTGTGATGCAGGTGCTTGGGGAGCATGATGGTCCCCCAGGGTCAGGGCTGGCCCTTCAGTGTCTGGAGAGCGAACGCCTGTTGGCGAACCTAAAAAGAAGAAGGAGGACATGTCATTTGTTAACAATATCACACTGTCACCGTGCATGCCAGGTACCCTGGTGAGACAATGGAGACCTGCATTATGGTGCCCTCGTCTCTCAATGATGAACGGGAACTCCAGATTCGAGGCTCACATCAGTGAAGAGACTACATTAAAATGGTTACACAAGCCGAAATTCTCACTTGGTGCACTGTACTCTTATGTTTGTCTGACACCTCAGCCTCACTGCTGCCGCTTGACCAAGGTGCCTCTCGAGCTCCAAGGCCTCCTGCTTGTACCGAGAGAGGATGAGGAGGTATGGGGGTCCTCCGCCAGTCTGCGACCTCTCAATATTGTGATAGGATTTCTCCTCCTGAAAGAAGAGCATTGATTAGTCCACTCTCTACCTGCAGCACTATTGCAGCCTGGCTGAGGGACACCTCGCAAGGCAGATCTGAGTCATGGCCCTCGAGTTGCAAGGCACTCAGTCCAAGCAACCAAGGTTCACCCCCTTGGCCAGCTCCGGCACCATTGCCAGTTGGCACTTGGACTCTAACATGCCTGAGCTCCACAGGGGGACAGCCAGCCCAAAACAATTCAGCACACTGACCCATGTCAACACGGTACTCAACCCTCCTGAGCTCAGCAGGTCATTGAAGCGCTTCCAGCACTCCACCCAGGTGCACCGCACCACATCATGTCGGCTGACCTAGGCTGCCACCTCCTCCCACGCCCTCTTGGTGAGGTGCGGTGGCCTCCCCCTCCTCCCATCTCTGGAGACAAGGGTGTCCCTTCTGGCAGCCTCCTCCTCCAGGAGGGCGGCGGGGCACTTGTCTGAAAAACAGGGGGGAGGGGGGCTGAGTTCCCAGCCGACCTTACCTCCCGTCTGGTCTCTGCATCCTCGTTTGCAGCCATGTCGCTGCTGTAGCTCCGACACGGGCAGCCTCCCTGGTGCTGCCTGCGCCGTTTTTGAACCGGCTGCTGGGTCGCCATTGGACCCGACGGCTGACAGGCCCTTCCCTCCGCCCGCCCCTTCTCGGAGGTTCTCCAGCCAACATTCAGGCTGGGTGGGCCTTAGTTGGCCCGCCAGTGTGAAATCGCAGTCTGGCCCCGATCGTGGGCCCATTGTCAGTGAGACCTAATATCACTACAATCTCATCTCTTTCGGGAGGCAGAACCAATATACCACCCACTCCAAACTAACATGTTACACATCGAAATAAATTTAAGTCATGTTTTTATTCTGGACATTGATGATATAGTTGATGTATTGCATTGTTTGTAGGCTGCATACCAATGGACATCGCATGAACCCTCTCCAGGGTCAGCTGGGCATCCACAAAGCCCCAGACAAGAAGCAAGCAGTTGCAGCATTTCCAACAACAAAAACAACAACAACTTGCTTGTGTATGGCATCTTTAGCATAATAAACCTCCCAGGGTGCTTTACAAGCATTATCAAGCAAACATTGATACTGAAGCCACATAAGGAGACACTAGGGCAGATGGCCAAAGGTTTGGTCACACAGGTAGATTATAGGGACCGTCTTAAAGAAGAAAAGAGAGATGGAGAGATTTAGGAAGGAAATTCCAGAGCTTAGTGCCTTGGCAGCTGAAGGCACAGCTGCCATTGGTGGAGCGATTAAAACGAGAAGGCCAGAATTGCCCTCACCTCATGGGTCTTATGCAACATGGATTTGTGAATGGTAGTTTTATCCAGGCTCAGGAGTGGACACATAAGGAGGTCCTCCAATCTGCTTGCCCCTCCACAAATCAGGTAACTAAAAACCAGGAGGGTTGGGCTAAAATGCAATCAAAATTGAGGGGAGGCCCCTTTTAAATAGTGAAAGAAGAGCTGCAGTCACTGGCACTATAAATAAATATGGAAAATTTCTTCATCTCTAACTCAACATTAATAATTAGCCTGGGTAACTGTAAAGTGGCTGAGAATAATATTCAAAACATGGCGAAGCACTCTGTCCCCAGATCCCCAGTGATGCAGGAAATGATTCCCTAAGGCTGGGTTTCCTGTTTGGGTAAACATGGCTCTGATAATTGGAAAGATGTAATGCTAAGGTGAAATGGAAAGGACTTGTTGCCATTGCCTTTTTCTGTTTTTAAAACCTCTTATGTTCTAACTGACAAATTCTACTTTACTTTCTTCACATGTCTCCAAACCCACCTCTCAAAGTTCTAGCAGCTCACGGAAAGTCTGAGAAGAAGCTAAGAAGCAGACCTGTACCACCAAATCCCAGAAGGAAAAATTCATACAGGCAGCCACAGGTGCTGTTTTGGCTCCAAAATGGTGTCCACAGCACACACACACACATTTTCAATGCTATTTCAATGAGGATGTCAGCACATGCACAGAGGACAGCCATTGGAAGTATACAGTCTAGGAAATTCATGATGTCAATCAGCCTACAACTTAATTTAACACCAACTCAACACTCCAACCAATGCCTGCTCTTAAACTTCCACAGCTGAGCACATATTCAGCAGTAGGAGGGACACTGACAGCCCTGCTGCCACAATAGCTATTTAAGCAGCTCATCAACAATGCTCAGATTAGTTGCTGGTTGATTTCCACTGGCTGTTTTGATGATTATAAAAGTGTTTGGTGGTTTCCAGAGTTCCTTATAGGTGCTGAAGTCAACACAGAACGTGGTTTGGCATATGCTGAAAGACTTTGCCCTGACTTCAAGGATATTGCACAAAACATCTGTCCCAAAACATGGGTGTGCTGGTATGCATTGCCATTGGAATAGAGCATGACAGGGAGAATGAGCAGAACTAAAGGTAGTAATTTGATAACAAGGGCTATCCTTTGATGACGCAGCCCATAATTCTGTTGTGCAGCCCACACATATCGAGGTAACATACATGTAAAGAAAGCCTTGTTGTCTTGTATAACATGATAGTGCAGGCCACTAGGAGCTGAAACAATGGGCAGAATTTTGCAGTGATCGGGTGAGTGCGCACCCGACCCGAGCAAAATCACACGAGGTGTTACCGGGCAAGCGTCCCAAAGTCATCCCACGCTCCTGTGATAATTCGGTCGGCGGGCGCACGCAAAAGTCAGAAGCATGCCCGCCGACAATTAAGAGGGCAATTAAGGTTATGAAAGGTGCAATTGAATCCGATTTTTCATGGTCCGTTCAACCTCACAGTTTGCAGATGGGCGAATCGGCCAGGCAGACTTTGCATTTTTCGTAAAACCTCATCCAAGGGCGGGATGAGGTATTAAATAAAAAAAATACAAATCTGTGGACAGCATTTTTATCATGTATATGTTCAGGTGACTGGTGTGATGCTCGGACATTTTTATCATGATTTTAAAAATGTTATTCAATGCTTTTCAGGTCTTCAGCTCCCTGAGGCAGCTCTTTTCCTTCAGGGGGCTTTCTGTCAGCGCTCACCTACACCTGCGCTGACGTCAGTGCCCGCACCCCCTCCCGGCCCCACCCCAGCAGCGCTGAGCTTCTCAAGGCGCGCTTCACTCTGGCTGGCCATTAATTGGCCAGCTATGTGAAATCGTGGTCGGGGGCCAATCGCTGTCAGCGCCCCATTCCCTGGCCAATCTCAGACCTGCCAATCGCGCCCGCCCGCCAACCTAAAAATTCAGGCCAATGATTCTGCTGCCAGGACTGCTCTGGAAAAGCCCTGCAGGACTCATGTTAGGATTTGTGATGGTCCACTGCATGCTGCACACCCTCACATATCCCTTGCCATCAGCTATATGGCCACCAGCTAAGGAGCTGGAGGAGGTTCAGGAAGGAGAAGAAAGGAGAAAGCAACCCATAGATCCCTTTTATGGTCAACTGTCCATGATCGTGTCATTCGATTGCGATGCCAGTAAACACAACTCCACATCCTCATTCACCAATAGTCCCTGTGTTACTGACCATCATAATGTCCAATTGGCCACAATGCAAAAGTAAGAAGCCAACATAAAATAAATAATACTAACCAAATTTATAAATGCCATATTGCAGACAAGTGCAAACTATTTATCCTTATGCATTCCCTCAGTTCCTGTCTTTCATATGCTTTTACCAGTCTTGTGGTCCTAAGCAGTGCTACCCCAGTGGATGCAAGTGGCTAAAGTAAGGCTCCTGGAGACTGTATATCACTTTGCAAGATGACCCCGAGCAACTCTAGCTGTAGAAAGCACAGATTCAGACTATACCACTTCAGCATAGGTGGCAGCAGTCTGAGCTGACTGGCAAAAGCAAGGACACTGGCAAAATAACGGTATTAGGAGGACAAATGCTGTTAACCTGACATAGGACAATAAATTTTAGTTCCATGGAGTCACTGCCACTTCCCCAGAGTAGTGCGTCAGCAATCCCAGTAATCTGTCAGAGGACAGATTGCTGGACTACTGTCACACCCTGTAAACCCCTTTGACAAGCGTTATCCACAGGTATGAAGGCAGCTGTCTGAACTTGCATGAGAGCCATGGGAATTTCCATGACAGCAAGCTGGCCTCGCATTACAGAAGTCTGAACTTTCACTAGAGCACCCCGACCTTGGGTGGCTTCTGATTGTGCTGTAACGGAAG